>NW_025408739.1:0-28359 GCF_002201575.2 Neomonachus schauinslandi | reverse complement strand
GAGAGCATCACATTCAAAGAACATGACTTAAATTCTTTTTTTTTTTTTTAATTAGGAAGTTATCTTTTTTTTTTTGAAGAATAATTGACATATAATAACCTACTAGTTTCAGGTGTACATCATAGTGATTCAGTATAAAATCTTTTTGCAAATAGCAGTCATTAGAAATTGTCTCAACTATTAGCTTCTTCCGATTTGAAGATAATGTTACCGACACGTCCAGGGATGCTGTAGATGGGCTACCGTATCAACCAGCATGTCTGTGAGCTCCCTTCCAACTCCAAGTTACGTTGTTACTTCCACTCCATCTTAATTCTTCCCAAGGAACTGAAATGAACATGCTCTATGTTTCCTTAATATATGTAGAACTTGCGATAAAATAGATTGCTTGTTTTGAAAGTTTATAGCTGTGGAAGAGAATGAAACTAGCTGGCCCAAATGGAGACTGAAGTAAAACCTGAGATCCAAAAGTGCAATCTAAACTATAAAGTGTAATATGAATGCAAATTATGTGTGGTGGCCTGAAAACGTATATTCCTCCCTCTACAGTCTTTCAAGAATACCCACCATAGTGTAGGGCTATGCTTTTTCTAACAGAGCAGCAAAAGACATTTTGTGAAAGGACAACATTGAACTTCATGACATCAAGCTGTCTTATCTTTTTCACAATGAATGTGTACTTTTAATTTATCAGAACTCTTTTACAGTCTTCATTATTTTGAATCTGCATTGTTTCCTTGAATAGCAACAAGTTCTATACATCTTCTACCCATTGTTTATAATACTTTTTTTTTTTTTCCTTAAACTAGGCTCCACGCCCAGTGTTGAGCCCAGTGCAGGGCTTGAACTCATGACCCTGAGATCAAGACCTGAGCTGAGATCAAGAGTCAGACGCTCAGCCGACTGAGTCCCCTGGGCGCCCCTGTTTCTAACACTTTCTCGGATTTGTTCTGAAATGATCTTTAAGCTTCAGGATAACCCCCCCCCCCTTTTGTTGTAGAGTTAAGTCATTTGGTGAATGGGTCTATGTATCATTTTTGTAGATCTTTTCAGTGGAAAAAAAAGCTGGGTCTGTATCTGTTTTCAACTTTGTGTTGCCAGGTTAAAAAGCCAGCTGACTATTAAAATTAATAGGGCTTGACTGAGTACCTGCTGTTTGTAAAGAATTAGAAATAGGAGATACGGTATGTGGCATTAAGAGGCTTATACCAGTTGGCATTTAAATACCACAAAGTATTGATTCACAAAAACCATGACTGTATGCCTGTTACTCTGAAGTACCTGGAAGTGTCATGAAGAGGTTATGGACCTGGCCTCAGGAAACTTACATTCTGATCAGAGAAAACTGGTTATACCTAGACGGTTTGGTTAGGGAATATAAGTGGGGGCATTGAGATAAGACAGAGGCATTGTATGTTGAGTAATTGAGTATTATAAGCAGTATCTCAATTTCTAAACATTTTGTATAAATTTTAAAAGTTGTAGCATGAGAGTAGGAGTACAAGAGTGGGCCCAGTGCCTTGTCCTGTCACTTTCCTCTTAGGTGATCCTAGGGAAGTTATTTCTCTCTCATCTTAGTTTCCTCATTAGTATAAGAGAGGTACTCATAGAGTCTTCCCTGTAAGTTGCTGAGGTAAAATGTTACATCTAAAACTCATGAAGCAAGCTAATGCTTTGTGGGTTTTTGGGTTTTTTTTTAAGATTTATTTATTTATCTGAGAGAGAGAGCGAGCGAGCCAAGTATGGGCAGAGGGAGGGAGAGAGAGAGAATCCCAGGTTCCCTGCTGAGCGTAGAGCCCATTGTGGGGCTCAGTCTCACAAACCTGAGATAATGACCTCAGTCGAAATCAAGAGTCAGATGCTTAACCGACTGGGCCACCCAGGTACCCCACTTTCAGTGTACTTTCATTGTAGAACCATATCTATGCATATTTACCATAATAATGACTAACATGCTTTAGAAGACTCCTATTCTTAACCCTTTTGACCAATAGATGCAGCAATTACCCTCCCCAATACAGAGATCTGTATATTTAATATTCTCTTTGTTACTTTCATTTTATAATTTGCTCTAATATATGTGGTTGGAAAAGTCAAAAATTCAACTACAGCAATGGCAAAGTTTTCTACAATGACAGGAGAATAAGAAGTTTTGAAAGCAAAATTTAGCAGATAACTAAAGTTTAGCTTTTAATGCTAAAACTTAGTTTTGAACCTTTTCAAATGGAAATCTCTCTTAAATGTGTAGGGATTTTTCTTGCCTCTTTAAGAAGGCTATCCATTTCTTGATGATTCACACATCTGTCAGTTACTGCAGTATAGGAACTTTAAAAACTTACTTTTGGGGCACCTGGGTGGCTCAGTTGGTTAAGCGACTGCCTTTGGCTCAGGTCATGATCCTGGAGTCCCGGGATCGAGTCCCGCATCGGGCTCCCTGCTCAGCAGGGAGTCTGCTTCTCCCTCTGACCCTTCCCCCTCTGATGCTCTCTATCTCATTCTCTCTCAAATAAATAAATAAAATCTTTAAAAAAAAAAAACTTACTTTTGATCATTTCTTTTCAAAATACAGATTTTTATGGGCAGTATACCATGGAATGATATTCCAACAAATTAATTATGGTATTAAAGACTGGTGTTCAGGTGCACCTGGGTGGTTCAGTTGGTTCAGTGTCCGATTCTTGATTTCGGCTCAGGTCATGATCTTGGGGTCGTGGGACCAAGCCCTGTGCTTTGGGCTCTGTATGCTCAGCAAGGAGTCTGCTTGGGATTCTCTCTCACCCTTTGCGCACCACCTCCCCCCCTACACACACAAACACTGCACTCTCTCAAATAAATAAATAAATCTTTTTAAAAACTGGTGTTCAATTAGAAAAGCAGAAGCACGTGCAGGTTTGTGTGTATATAATTTAAAAACTCATAATAAAAAATTCATTACAGGGACTTGGCCTTATGCAATCATGGACTCTGGTTAAACAGTTTCTTCACAGCTCATGTAGCACCTGGGGGAGGGATAGCGAGTGAGGGAGAGCAAGCACGAGCTAGAACCCGTGAGAATGGGCTGGAACTTGCGTCACCTCTCACTGTCTCCGACCCTGATGATAGGAGTGTCCTACAGGAGTGTTGACCCCCTCATCACTGAGCAAAAACATGCCAGGCATAGGAGCCCAAGAGGCTCCAGGAGAATCAAGGAAAGGTGAGCAGCCCAGGCCAAGGATTTGAACCAGCAACAGCATTAAGATGCCAGCCTCTTGAGTCTATAGAACACAGTGGTTCCTGGTTCACTTCCATCCTTCACATCTCAAGCAAGAATGTCTTTTGTAACCCATCCAGCTGGGAACACCCAGGGAAGAGAATTCAAGGAAATGGGAGTTTAGCTTGGCCAAGTACACCCATTACAAAGGTACCATAATAACAAATTAGCCTTCTGAGTAACTTCTTTATCATCTTAAAAGGGTACTATTCTACAAGTCAAAGCTTTTCCCAACCTTTTCATAATATCTGGATGACAAAATTCCAGGTATAGCCACTTTGTAGAATTGCATCATTAATGTTACCTTGGAGCTGAGAGTCCTATATAATGGCTCAATGTATTTGAAGGTATAGGGTTCTAATGTAGCGAAAGGGAGAGTAAATAAATGAGAATATTAGGGGAAATGCCTTTGAAAAGTTTCAACATCAATTTATGAGATCAATTCTATACTAATACTTCATATTATAATGTAATTTGATTCAGTGAATTACCTTTGGTGAGCAGAAAGATACAACAAGCATATTAATAGGCAGTCATCCTTGTTACCTTCATATACCTATATGAAATGAAATTCCACTGAGTGTACAAAAAAAAGTTTGAACTTGGCAGAAGGAATTGATATGCATTGGCTTATACCCTGAAAGCAACAGGTAAGCTTAGGACGTTTTGAAAACCCAAGACTATGAAATTTGCAATTATCTACACATTTTATATGTGAGATCCTCCATGGATATTAGCATGTGCATTAATAATAATCCCTATCCATTATTACCTGCTGGAATAGTAGTTAATATGCATCATAAATGCAGTTGCTTCATCAACATAGTGACACTGCTTAAGATAGTCTCTGGTTAAAAACAACAAAAAAGTTCTCTGGAGACATTCCAACTGTTGGGAAGCTTCATGGTTTACTGGTCATCTTTCTTCAGATAGATTCTAGCCTTCTTGTCCATAATGACAATATAAAACGCTTCAGAAACACACCATCTCAGCAAATTGCTTTCCCTCGAGACAATTATTTGCCCTTTCAATTAACACTATTTGGAGAGGGTGGTACTTTGTGAGAATAGAAGTCTCCTTCCTCACTCCCTCTGACAGTAATAATGATGATCTCTCACACTGTCTGCAGAAATTTTTATATGTCACTTCACATGATCTTCCAGGAATGATGGTCCTGTGAGATCATAGGTGTAGGTTACCATGGCATGATGCCCCTCTTAGCTGAGTGGGGTGATATTAGCATCCGAATTAAGGAAAGTAAGACAGAGAGTGGGTTTCAAGCAACTTGCTTAACCTGTTGATTGCCTACCACCCCGTACCCCACCCCCTCATCTTCCTAGCTATCAAGTAGTAATTTTATTCTGGTGACTCTCTCTGCAAGGCTCTGTGCTCAGGGAAGGGTCCTTTCTCCCTCAGGGTGCAACATGATTTGTCTAGACCAGTCATGCTAATGCTGTTTCTTTTGCCAAAAATGGTCAAGGCCACAAATACACAATACAGTTCTGGTCAGCAAGTCTGGCGAAGGTCTACTGAGGCATTTGGGGTAAGGTTTTCTCTGACTGAAAGATAATACAAAGAAATAGGCCTGTTTGTTTCTGTCAGCAATGTCGAAGGTACATGAGTTACCTGGAACTGTGGCAGCCATTTTGCAAGCAAAAAAGGGACAAGCTTCTGATGTTCACAGAATAGAAAAATGGAAAGACCCCGAGTCCTGGATGATACTGTAGCGTCGCTGAGTTAACCAATTCTGAAACTGCCTTGCCTTTGGAATTCTTGTCATGAATGCTGCTGTCTATCACTGTTGTTTAAGCTACTTGTGAATCTGGTGGTTTGGCACTCAGAAATTATTCCAAGCTCGTTGCCTTCCATGACTATGTATCCTGGTGTCCCTTGCAGCAGAATTTAGGTGATAAAGTAGGTTCTTCCTACAAGATGCATTCATGTGATATTTGTAACGGGGAACTGAGGTGAAGGCTGTTTTCTTATGGTTTGGCTGTTTTCTGGACGCAAGTATGGAGGTGTTGGCATTTTTGCAACAATATTAAAAGTCACTGACTAGTTTCAGGACTACCCAGAGGTCCTTGTAGTCTAATCCCTCCCTTTCCTGATAGCGACAGCTGTCATAGTTCCTCTGGTGAGTCAGTTCTTCAGTGTTATTTTGGAATCATTCCTGGAAACGCAGCTTCAACCCAACTCCACCAGCTCTTAATATGATACTGTAAGCACCAAATTTCTTATGTTAAATCTCTGCTTAAAATAACTACAGTGGTTCCTCTTTCTTAGAATGAAACTGTTTATGACCTTTAGTCAGTTTCCTATTATTTGTAGCTGAAATAATCCTGGTTGAAACAGTCCCATACATAGTAAATAGCGGAGCTCAGATTTCGATTCAAGTCCTGTGACAACAAATCCTTCCTTAGGTTCTTTCCGTTTTACCATGTCTAGGATGTCAGTAAGAGCTATAGTTCAATTTCTGAAAGATTATCCTGTGTTTTTCTCTTTTTTTTTTGGTCTCCCTTTCCCTTTGTCTCCTGTGGTTGCCTCCCAGCAAGTTATCTCTATCTCTCTTCCTACCTTTGTCTTTTTAAACACAGATTATGTACTTTTATGGTTATGCGCTTTTGTATAGATCATAGTATGACTGTTAATCAGTACCTTCCAATGAATTGTTTGCCATTTGCTAATCTGGATTGATGATATGTTTATGTCTGTTACTAGCTGATTACAATGATGCCTCAGGGACTGACAAAGTTATTTTAACAGAAATCCATTTGCCCTTTCACTAACGGCCCCCCAAACACTGCAGACTTGTCATTTTATAGTTGATGTACCTTTGTTGTCATCAGAATACATTTTATAGGTTCTAAACTGTTTCTGCTACTTCTGCTCCCGCTGCTCGGTGCACCATTTCTGCTGAATACCACTTTTTAAGCACTTCTATAGTCTAACGATTCTTGCATTCATTTTACCCCCTTCGTATCCATTGGCTTCCTTCTCCTATCACTATCCCCCATGCTTCTTGGGTTTTGCACCACCATCTTGGTTTTTATGACTATTGCCAGTCCTTAGGAATGCTTCTTTCTTTCTGGGCTATGTAATAGAATTTGCAACCAGGGTTTATGCTTTGAGAATTCCTCCTTTCAGGTATTTGTGATTACTTTTAGCATTGCTAACTGCTCCTGCTTGATTTTCTCTTAGAGTTGCTTTAAGGGATAAAATAAAACCGAATGCAACATGACACCCAGGTTTGCCAAGGTTTTCTTGGCTCCTAGAAAACTGATTTCCACAGAACGTTACTAAATTGTGTCTGCTTATAGTGAGGTGCACCTTGATAACAAGTTAAGACTCTCAACCTACAACATATTGTTAAAGTTCTCGAAAATGTGGATACATGAGAAATTGAAAAGTTGAAAATCCCTTAGAAATAATTATTTTTCAAATGAGTTTTATATTTTACAGCAAGAAAACTTCACTTTTCTCCCTGACCAAGGAATCAGGAACTGTTAAAAGCATTTGTCAGTGATACATTAGTATTCAGGGCCACTCACCCAGTATTGCTTAGTTATTTTCCAGTTAAAACTTTAAATACAACAGCATTTAAAAGGCAACACGTGCAGCTCAAAAGGATGTCACCTTCATTCCTGGGTTGCTCATCCCCCTGGAGTTGTTGACCCGGGAGTTCTAATGAACGTGTGCTGAAAAATAAGGGAAACCTATTTTAACATCAAAAGAGGAACAAAGAAAAGGGGGTTGTTTTTCTTTTTCCCAACTGCCCCCTGGTGGCCAAGGCACACCAGACAGCAAAGGCATTTAACAGATTCTCACTGTGTGATGCTGCTGGTGATTCTTAAGAGGGTCTCAAACTAAAGTCTGTGCTGTACATGTGTGCTTCTGAAAAAGGAAGAACAGAACATCGGGTCTCCTAATTACATTTCGCTTCCCAACGGCATCTGTTCTTATCATAGCAGCACCAGGCTCTACCAGCTCAGTCAATACTTGTATATTAAAAAGAGACAATCGATGGAAAAATTAAAAAGGAAAGTCAAGGCAATTAGGCTAAAGCTGCTGCTTATGAGTTTTCAATAATTACTTTAGCTTCCTCTTGTTTTCCCATCTCCAGAAAAATAGGGCCTGATTGAAGGACTGGGTCGTGTTTGACTGAGGACATGTCAGAATTATACAAAGCCAGGCAGGAAATAAAATTAAGCTGTATTTGTTTTAGAGCAGTCAAAGGCGTGGGAAGAATAGGCGTTGATTTCAGTGTCCCCATCAGCAGCTGCGCCATTGTCGGTACCTGTCTGCTGCCATCAGTGTTTGTACCACTGGCAGAAGCCCACTCCGGAGCGCTGTGACATGTCATGTGTCAAAGCTCCAGAGGAAGACAGTGGATGGATTTTTGCCAGAAAGGGGATCTTTTTGGAAATTAGATGTCATCCTTTAAGAAAAAACAAACAAACCATGAAATAATTCAAAATCTCATGGCTGCTGGTGTGGACCATGTTTTGGATCTTGTTCTTTGTGGCTGTAATTGACGGGGATTACCATCCATTTATTGGGCTTCGTAAGTGAAGTAGCCTCATCTTTGGTTTGGAGCTACTTTGACATTTTTGTGCCCTGGTGCTGGAAGTCCTAAATAAATCAGACCCTTCCTGTTGCTGCTTGCTGCAAATGAGGTTGGTGTGTCTTCCTCTTAGGGGAAGGGGAAAATAAAACAAAAGACAAACAGAGGAATCCCTAGTTTGGGAGAGATAAGTCTAGGGAGAAAAGCTAGGTTCGTGAGAGAGCTATTTCATGTTTTATGTCCATTTACAGTCTTCATTTGCACTATTTCTCTCAGCTCCAAGCACTTTATAAACTTTACAACGAAATTATGTACCAACATCATTTCATTCACTGCTGATATGTAGCTGTTAAACATCTGCCAGGTACATATTTCCTAGAGGCAAAAAAATAAAAATAAAAAATGGAGAAGAGAATTAGATCTTGTTAAATATACACAGAAAATGTAGATATGCAGACATATAATAGGAAGCTGTTTATCGAACACCTTCTATGTATGAAGCATTATGGAAGATTACCTAGATACAGGAAATCATAAACTCTGCCCCTACTCCACGTTTGTAGAACAGAAGTGACTGATGGGGCCAGGATTTGAATCCAGGACAGTCTGATTTCAAAGCACAAGCTCTTAACTCTTTTATTACATTTTAATCTTTACTTGAGGCTTAATAAAAAGACTTTCTAGGGGAATAGGAAATGTTTGAAGTGCGTGGTCTTGACTCAGTGAACTCAGATCTAATTGATGATAGTGATGCTACGGTGTGGGGATGGGGAATAGTGAATAAAACACACATGCAGAGACATTGAAAAGTGAGATGAGGAGACACAGATGGAACTAGAGCTCTGGTGAGTTGTGTTCTTTAGCTTTAATACAACAAATGGTCTTATATTATTCCCCCACTGGTTTGGCTCGCATACAGGTATCCCTTCTATATGTAGAACTTCCAGCAAGTAAGACCACTCCTGATTGGTGATTGGGGTCTGGCATTTTTGTGAGATTGTGTCTAGGCCCTCAGAAGATTCCAAGTACCCTTTAGATTCGCTGAGGCCAACGCATTGCAAATGCAGCTAAGCCTGGACACATCTGGTGGCTGAATTCTTTGCTGTTTATTGCCCACAATCCCAAATGTTTGGAAGGTTCTAGCTGATGCTTTCATGGTGAAAATAGTACATAATAAGCATTTGTTCCTTTACTTAAAAAAAAGTTATTCTAAATACATAATCACTTCTGGATTAGATATGTTTAGAAATTTGCCAAGGGGATAATTTATGAAAGCTCATTTTTCCTCGTCTCCCTAGACCCATTTTATTTAGAAATTGCAAAGGAAGCTTTTTTTCTGCTTCTGTGCTTTTTATTAAAAAAAAAAAAATGTGTTTGTTGCTTCCATGCCACTCCATATGTTCTGTCTTTGTTGTTTTCATTTTTATCCTATAAAAAGTTTTTGTACCAAGTACTAAATAAGAGTGATGGAATATTATGCAACCATTAAGGCAGTAATAGTTTAGTTTTGTGACAAGAGCTTCAGTGCAAGTCCAACCACCTGGTTTGAATCTTAGCTATGCTCTAAATTAACTACATAATCTTCAATAAGTTATTTAACTTTCTAGTTTTTTTAATCTATAAAATGAGAATAATAGAAATACCTATCTTAGAGGCTTGTTATGAAGATTAAATGAGCTGACATAGAAAGTGTCTTTTACACAGTGCTGTGTAAGTGTTAGCATATTTAACAGTGAAAACGGTTTTTACACTTCTGTTCATTAGTAATGTATTTCAGTATAGAAAATGTTCAGGAGAGAACTTTAAATGAAAGATACTGTATATGAAGTGACATAGGATTACAACTATGAAAACAAGCACTTAAGCAATTTTAAAAGGCCTGTGATAAAATAGATCAAAATATCCATTGTGGTTTGTTTTAGAACCATTGCCTCCTGTTAATTTTTAGCTGTTGTTTTAGGATTTTTTGGGGGGGTGGGGAGCTGGTAAATTTGAGGTACTTATCACAGTACACAGTTGTTTTATTGATCTGTTTACTTGATTTTTGATGGTCTCTCCCTCTAGAATGGAAGTTTTCTGAGAAAGAACTCATGGTGGTCTTTTTCACCATTGTATATTTTGCGTCTAGTGCCTGCCAGAGGGTATCCCTTCAATAAATGTTTGTTGAATGAATATATTTATTTCTCTTACTGTTCCGGAAGTGTTTTCCAGTTATGCTAGAAGAAAATTTCTGTTATACTAGGGTGGCAAAAGCTATTTTAAAAACATTATCTCAGCCTTCCCAAAGGCGTACCATTGCTCTACAATTCATGGTGAGGTAGCAAATACTAAGAAAATGTTTCTTACGTTACATGTTGCCTTGGTTTTTTTGAAGTGGCCGTTCCAACTCACAGCCTTTATTGATTTTAATTTTTTTCTTTAGCTTCTTAATCCATCTAGAAAAATCCTACATGGGTTGATTTTCCACAATTTGGTTTTAAACATACTAAAGTTCTTCTTTTTTAGTGAGGATAATTGGCAGTTCCGAGTTACGTAGAGAGCTTCAGTTGTTTTTGCTAGTTATGTATTACCGTAAAGCCTTATTGTAAGTGAAGAAATATTCCAGTTTTTAAATTCAAAATATTGTACCCAGGCTAATTTAGGCGTGGATTCCTTCAGTGGTTTACTCAGCGTTAATTTTCTCAATGCCAGAGTCGCTGGTATGTTTTTCACCCACTGAGCCCTGGTGCATCTCTGCCTAAGGCTGAGTTACATGCGCATGTGTGAGTGGGAAGAGGTACTTGTTTCTGTGCCAGAGATTTTGCTTTGCAGTAAAAGTAGGCCTTGCGTTCAGGGTTGAGATTCATAAGGTTCTCTGATAGCTCTATAATTCAGTGCTCATTTTTGAAGAAGAAACTTCAGCAAGAGGATTGTAACGATACACACAGGGTCAATTCAAACAGAATGCAGAAACCTTTTCATCTGTTGCTAAAAAATTTCACAGTTGCTGAGATGCAGCCCATCTTTCCCATGATTCCTTATTCATCTGCCAGACTGACAGCAGCTCATCTACCATGGTTCTTAGAAGTCAGCCCGGAATTTTGTCTTTTCTAAAGAGGGGCTCAATGAAGCACTTTGGAGAGAGCCAAAACAGAGGAGCCAGAGAGAAGGAGAGAAGAAAATAGGTTGAGGGAGCCTGAGGTTCAGAAGAAGGTGCTTACCCTAGCACAGCCACACCAGCGGAAAGGGATGTCAAGACAAAAGATATGTTCTTTCAAGCAGCACTTAGGACAGCATCTACATCATCCGTGGTAGAAGTGACATAAATTAGATGCATGGAGTGAGTTGTGGAAAAGCATTTGTCACTCTGAAGGTCTTCTTTTCGTTGAGTCCTTAAGTCAGGTCAACTCCAACTTGCTAATAATTCCGTTTCCTGAAATTCTATTATTGCTGTCAATTAAGACCTGTTATTTTTTTGGTTTATATAATATTGGAATGCGTTGCAATGAACACACGCAGAGCACTTACTATAGAATGTAACATAGTCTAGAATAAAGACAGCTACATAGAATAAAGACTGTATACTTAGTAGAAAGAATAAATGGTAAGTAACATCCTGCTGACTTTTATCCTGAACCAGGATACTGATTGAGGATAATCTGGGAAGTATAAAAAGTTGCAAAGGGAGCCTCTTCATTTCTAGATGGTGGTTCTCTATTGGCTTGGTTCACTTTCCCTGGACGCTAGTCTTCCTCCCATCCCTGAAGACCACCACGCATAACACAGTGATACAGAAAAGTTGATGTTTGTCCCGGGCAAGTGCAAAACCATCATGTTTGGATTGCAAATTTCAGTGGCAAATTCTTCATGTTTTCCTTGAGCCCTCCTTCCATATTTCTTTCAAGTATCATTTAAATCCAACTTAAATCCAATTCTTCTTTGAAGAATTTCCCCTAGTCTATTCTGTCAGTGTAAAAGATTCTATATTTTGAAGGTAAAAGCCAAGATATTTAAGATATTTAATAATTTGTGAATTGGTTTTGAAGTTCACATACATTGAAATGTCTGTTGGTAAAGTGATAATGATGTATCTTTTGACCTTTATGTGTTGAATTGCTCTGCTCAAAAATAAAGGTGGTTTGAGCGATTTGACCCCTCACTGAGCCTGCAGCCTATCTATGTTAGCCTCTTTATTGCTCCTCTCTACCCACAACTCAACGTAACTGTTCCTATTCTGAGGCAGTGTTTAAAATCTGTATGACTCAGCAAGAAAAACCAGCAACCAGGGAGAGTATTTATTTTCTCGCCTATCAGCCATCACCACATAATTGCAACATCTACATCCTGATTGAAATTTTAGTCTTTTAGATTTAGAATTGATCGTTAACTTTTTGCTCCTTGCTCTCACACTGAAGAAAAAGAATCCACACTCAGAGGCTAGGAGACCAGTAGCTTTTCTCTTCCTAGGGGTATTTCTCTTAAACCTTCGTTTTGTGCTAGGCCAACCCCATTATTTGCAGATCTGGAAACTGCTGGTGTAGTATGAGCTGAGGCACTGCAAAGCTTGTGTCACTCCAAAATATTTTTTATAAGTAATCTCTATGCCCAAGACCCTGAGATCAAGAGTTGCATGCTCTACCGACTGAGCCAGCCAGGCACGCCCTAATAAAAAATATTTAAAAACCAAGAAAATAGACAAAATACTTTTTACTAACCAGTTATTAAGCTAACATCTTTATACCTGGCCTTAGATGTCTACTAGCAGAATTAATACTTTGGATTAGTCAATCAACCGGAGAATATTTTCTTCAGAAGGTTACTTGTTTAAAATTACGTGGTTTTGAAGGAAGACCTTAGATCAATCCCAGAGGTCTACAATGACTCTTCTTCATTAACACATTTTATGTGTAAACTAGGACAAGCTTCAAGAGACAGAATGTGAAGCCTACCAGTGAATGCACCCCCATGATGGGAGAAACCACGTGATTGGGAAGTCCCAAGTGGAAAGCACCAGACTGGGAAGTCACTTCATAGTTTCATGGGGGGGGGGTCCCCAAGGTCACTCCTATGTTTGGAGATTCACTAGAAGGACTCAGCATATAGTTGTACCATGGCTAAGATTTATTACAATGATATAGTAACTAAGGATATACATTTGGCTGATAAGGGGGGAAAAAAGCACAGGTAAGGTCTGTAGGAATTCATGTACTGGTTCCCTTACGCTCTCTCCCTCCCATGTGGAGGAGGGGGTCACACACAGTACACCCCTCTCCCAGAAACAAAAAATGCAACAATGTGTCTGTCTGAGAGATTCAGCACCCAAGGTCAGGGACTGGTTGCTTGGTCACATAGGCATCCTCTGCCTAGCATATACCAAAATTTCAGACTCCAGGAAGGAAAGCCCAGTGTTTGGCATAAACCACATTGTTCGTACAACAAATAATGTAGGCACAGTAAACCACCCTTATCAGTTAGAGAAAGGTGAGAACACTTTACAAATATTAGCCAAGGGCCAACTTTGCAAGCAGGCCCTTCTTAAGAGAGCAGCCTCAGGCTTACTGTGTTAGTCGTTTTCTGCACAAGGGTACTAAGCTTCAGTGTTTTTGCTAGACAGCTAACGGGCAACATGACGTATAGGTTTAAGAGCCAGGACAGTTGGCTTTAGGTATGATCTCTGTTCTCATAGATATGAAACACTTCCATCTTTATATCAGCAAAGATGATTCATCGTGGTAGTAATTTGGGGTATCTTCATTACTTGGAAATTAAAATCAGGAGAGTCTAGTGTAGTGCTCTTCTTTCTTTTAGGAATCCCTGCCCTAGCTGATAGACTTCAGTGAAGTCCAAAGAGGTGGTGAAAAGGAGAGAGATTTCCTCCAGATGACCTACTTTATAATTTTATCCCTGCCTCTGGATCCTCATGAATGGGAGCCTGTATTAAAAGGCTTTATGTATTAATCAGACTGAAGAATTCTAAAAATGTGAATTAATTGTTTCGAGTTCTGTTCAGTCTATGCCGTAGGTGGTTCTGATCTGGTCAGACTTCAAAGGGATAATATTATGTCTAAAATACCCTATTTTAAGCACCGAGCAGGATCCAGGGTGAACTAGTATTTTAACATCAAATCAGTGGTAGAATCTTTTTTCCTCACTAATTTCCTCCCCTTTTTACACCACCTTGAGGTTCCGCATAAGAAGAAGAATCCTAGCTACTTAGGGAACATACTTTTGCCCTTCTTTGTTGCCTTTCCTACAGGTTAGCTGGCTTTTTCTGGGCCACTAGATTTTGTTGCCATGAAAACTAAACATATATGCCTCTGAGACCAAAATGAGATCTCTGGAAATTTATCTGAAGTGAAGGAAAGCTACGAGGCCTAATCCTAGCATTTTCTGTTCATCTGCAGAGAAAGGAGTGTGCATTAGAATTATCTGGGGATTCAGATCACATGGGCTTCTGTTTCTCTACTGCGTCTGCCTCCCATTGTCCCCAAGAGTATGGATTCTGTATGCTCTTAATAGTGAGCCATGGTTATCAACGTTAGTGGAAATTTGTATTTCAAGCATATTTAGATGCCAGTATATATAAGAAGCATTGGCTTGGGGCCTGGGTGGGTCAGTGGGTTAAGCATCCAACTCTTGATTTTGGCTCAGCTCATGATATCGAGGTTCTGGGATCGAGCCCCACATTGGGCTCCGCACTCATCAGGGAGTCTGCTTGAGGATTCTCTCTCTCCCTCTCCTTCTGCCCCTCTCCCTGCTCGCATGCTCTCTGGCTCGCTAAATAAATAAATAAATAAATAAATAAATAAATAAATAAATAAATAAAATCTTAAAAGAAGAAGAATCATTGGCTTAAAACACTTTTTCCAGTGTGTCCATTGAACACCAGTTTCTCATTTTGGCTTTATATGTGCCTCCCTAGATGGAGATTCAGAGTACCATTGGTAGATCACTGGTTTCTTCTGGAATGAATATACATAGAAAGCAGAAATGCCTATCGTGCATCATTGGGGAGACTGGGGAGACCAGTTTTAAAGTGAGACAGTGTGGGTTATGAGATGAGTAGCTGATGTGTGAGGGAATTATAGACTTATTTTGAGCTTTTTCGATGGAAAAACTTGAGAAAACGAATTTTTGGAAAATGCAAAGATTCTTGAAATGCAAGTCAAACTACCTGGAGAAGTCATTTGTATTTTATATCCACATATGCAGATTAGCATGGAGGAGGACCACCAAAGAGAAAGTAATTGATCTCCTGACTGGTTTACTGAATCCTTTGAGTTTCTTGTTTCCATTGAAGACCATTAAAATATTTGGAAGGCCAGTGTATTTGATGGTCACAAAAGGACCTTTAATTGCTTGCATAAAGTTGGATCCTGTATTTTTCCTTTCCCAACAAAGTGACATTTATTAGCATTTCTCTGGTAGTTATTTGTAATTGCACTAGTGTTCACCAGTCCCAAATGTTACAATTAAATCATTTGAGATTCCACTCACGTTTTAAAGCAGATGTAACAGCTCAAGACTTCTGCTTGAAATCTAGAGTTCCAATTAGTCAAATATCTGGGGTGGGAAGGGTTAGTAAGGGAAAGACCCAAGAAAACACACTGCCCAAAATAGTTTGAAATTTCCTTGCTGCTTTGCCTCCACCCAAATTTGATTTGTCAGCATGTAAGAGGGTGTTACATCTTCTAAGAAACTGTTTGGTTTCCATTTCATTCAAGTATAATTGGTTTTCATGGACTGAATTGAAGCGGGAAAGCAAAAGTTAGGTGGGTGACGTAAGTGAGTAAACTCCATATATAGCAGCATCTTGGTTTGAGTGCTTGTTAGGCTTTGTTCTTTGTTTCCATCGAAACCACAGTTTCATGGACAGCTCTTTTTGTCATACTGGCTTTTGCGTGTTGGCTTAAAACACAGGTGTGATACGTCTAATTGTCTACTTTAACTAGTTTCAGGAGCCCTTGAAACTACCCTCTTACTTACCACTGCTTTCATTTGGAATAGCTACTCTATGATAGCTCCTGAACTGTCGAATTTATTTTCTTTAGGACCAGCATCTAAAATCTCTTTTGCCAGTTACTCTTCCTTTTCCTGGGGACTCACTTATGTCTCTGCAACACTTATGAATTTGGTTTTCCCCACTGCTTGCTCCTACTGTGCTGCAGTCGAAGGGAAGCTGTGGAATTAAGAGGCAAGAGCATGGGTGGGAGAGTCTGAGTAGTTCTGGGTTCATGACTGGCTTTGCTGTTCACGGTCTCTCTGAGTGTGGTCCGGTCAGCTCACTTTGCAGAGTGGGGATATTCTCATCATAGAATGGGACTGATGGCACCCATCTTTCTGGAATGTTTGTTTTTTTATTTGTTCATTTTTTGGTGTGTGCATTCTTTTGTTCCTTCAGAGTATGTGTGGAGCACTTACTCTGTGTCCAGCTCTGTGCCAACAGTAGGGCTGTCAAGATGGATGGACATGGTCTGTGCTCTTATGATGCCTACAGTATAGTGGGAAGAGTGGACATTAAAACTAAAGTAGTTACAAGTACGATCACTGTTGAAGAGCAAAAAAGAGTGCGCACAGAAGGCCATTGGAGCATTTCAGGGGAGAAACAAAGAGAAGCTGCCATAGTTCATTTGGGCTGCTATAACAAAATATCATAGATAAGTGGCTGAAACAACAGACTTTTATTCCTCACAGTTCTGGAGGCTGGAAAGTCCAAGATCAAAGCATCAGCAGATTCAGTATCTAGAGAGAGCCCCCTTTCTGGTTCATAGATGGCTTTCTTCTTATTGATTCTTCACATGGCAGAAGGGGCAAGGGAGCTTCCTGGGGTCTTTTTTATGGGGGCCCTAATCCATTCGCAAGGGCTGTACCCTTATGACCTCATCACCTCCCAAAAGCCCCACTTCCAAATACCATGACATTGGGAATTAGGTTTTAATATATGAATTTTAGGGGGACATTTAATATATGAATTTCAGTCCATAGCCATCAAAGTTTCGTTTGGTTGGTTTGTGGCCAGGGGAGGGAGACTGAGAGAAGTCATGGACAACTTTGCTCAGCAAATAAATGTTAACTTCATGGGATATTGTCATCGAAGATGAGCTACAAGAGGGCCATGCTTTGCTGCCCTTGGCAAAGTTTGCAAGTCTTTCTCCAGAGTCTGGAGTTTTCCAACTTGTCTGAACCTTTGAACTCTCCGCTCGCTCTGTCAGACACTGTCCCACATCATTGCCTGCATCTGGCCCCGTGTTTTGTTAGTGTTACCCTGCCTAGGAAAAGCCTGCTTCCTTTCTCTGTGATGTGGTCTCTCCTGCTACTCTGACACCATTCCTTTTATCCTGTGGAATACTCTGGATGTTTTTCTCCACTGTGTTGACCATCTCTTTCAAAGATCAAAGAGCTTAATCTCTTTAGAATGTGCTTTATTTGTGTGTTCTGAATCTTTTCAGCCTAAATTTATAAGTCTAGCAATCTTTCATCTATTAGGAATGTGGATACCAAGAAGCTGAAATAACTTTTCTCTCCCAAGACCAATTCTGTAGTCTTCATTGTACCTATTTGTTTTTTAAAATCTCCTATCTTACACTGATCTCACTGAAGCAGGGGCTGGAAAATACTCATTGTTGGATCACCGGCACACCCAAGAATATGACACATAGAAGATACTTGATGTTTTTAAGTAAGGAAGCATACTACCGAACAATCAGGCATGATCTTAGATTCCACCTAAACAACAACCCAAAAACTCTAGAAATGAGATATGTCAGTGTCTGATAGGTCAGTGAGATGTCATTAGTGCTGCAAAGATGTGCAGGAGGAATCAGATGACCTCCACGTGGGAGGTCCAGGGAGCCTCTGTGACCATTACACCATTGTCTTCGTCTGTTCAGGCTGCCCTAAGAAAATACCAGACTGGGCAGCTTATAAATAACAGAAATTAATTTCTCACAGTTCTAGGGGGTGGAAATCCTAGATCAGGGTACCAGCCTTTGTGGGTGAGCACTTTCTTCCGGGTTGTGGACTTCTTGTTTTATCCTCACCATCCCAGGAGGAGAGGGGAGAAAGAACTCTGTGGAATCTCTTTCACAAGAGCACTAGTCCCATTTTTGAGGGCTTCACTTTCACAATCACCCCTCAAAGGCCCCACCTACTAATACCATCACCTTTGGAGGCTGGGATTTCAGTCTATGAACTGAAGAGGGGGGACACACAAGCATTCAGACCATAGCAATTATTCATGTTAAATCTTGGAGGATGGCAAAGATTTCTTCAGGTGAACAAGGAAGGAATGACATCCTAACCTGAGAAATGGAACACGCCGATAGCATAACACTGGAAAGATGCTCACACATTTGCAGAACTACAAGTCACCCCCTGAACCCAGAGTGCTGGGCATGTGTGGAGAGGCTGGAGAGACTGGGCTATGGCTGGAGCCTGGGGGCCTGTTACGTAGAGGGCTAGTAAGTTTGGATTTTCCGAGTTGGGGAGCATTGAAGGAATTGAAGTCAAAGAATGGTTGGAATGTCAAGAAAGGGTGGAGGAAAGGGAGGAGGAAATGATATCGTTCCTAACAACAACGTGCCAGACAGTATCTACACCCTTCATGTGTACTAACTCACTGGTGTAGAGAATATTCTGAACTGGGCAAAATCAAAGGCAATGAGAACAGTGTATTATAACATTTGGGTTGAGAAATGATGGGGTCTTGAACTAAGGTTGTTTGAGTAAGGCTGGAGTGAAGGGGTCTCATCAGAATTGACAGGTCTGGGATCATCCACTGGAGGTGAAGGAGAGGCAGGAGGCCAGGACGACCTCTCCAGCTCTGCCTCGGGCAGGTGGTTATGTGGCAGTGCCTTTCTCTGAAATCGAGACTGTAAGACTAGGAGCAGGCTTCAGGGCAAAGGTGCTAAGTTTAGATTTGACCTTGGAGCACTTGGTCCTGATGAGACAGATACCCAGGAGGAGAGCATTGGTTAGGAATACCTCTCAGGGGCTCCCGTGGGTCGCGGGGGGACGTGAATGTCAGGGAGTCTGTGGTATTGGGGTGGTAGTTGAAGCCATGACAATAGTCGAAATGGACTAGGGAGTTTATTCAGTAAGGGTGACACCTTAGAGAATACCCCCACTTCAGGAATGGTCAGAGGAAGGAGGACCAAGTGATACCACTACAAACTACTGTAGTTCTTTCTTTCTTTTTTAAGGTTTTATTTATTTATTTGAGAGAGCACAAGCGGAGGGCGGGGGTTGGGAGAAGCAGGCTCCCCGCTGAGCAGGGGAGCGCAACATGGGGCTCGATCCCAGGACCCCGAGATCATGTCCCGAGCCAAAGGCAGTCGCTTAACCAACTGAGCCACCCAGGCGCCCCTACTGTAGTTCTTTACCATGATAAAATGTCCATCCGTCATGACTGTATAGTATTGATTGGTTATGTGAGGTGATGTACTATGAAAGATACATAGTAACACTTTAAAATCCAACTTGGTTTTACTTTAAATTTAATGCCAACAAATAGGATAAAACATCCCATGCCTAATTATTAGTAAATTATAAGTTAATAATTACTAAAGTTGAGTATTTTTCTCTCTTAGAATTTAAAGGAGCTACTAAGTATTGTTTCTAGGATCAGGTCTAAAGCTGCTCAGAGAAACTGAATTGATTTCTTTTTCTCTACACACATGTCCTTGTGGTTATCAAGGAAGAATAGTTCACATTTTCCTATAGATTTATAAACAGCATGTTTTAGTTGGTGATTAGTAAATGTTTCTTGATAATGATCATTTTCCTATAGAAAAAGAAAATCTTGGCATAAAGGCCAACGCTGCGTTTCTCCCATATGCCTTCCTCGGTAAACATAGTCTATTTGAAATATAATTCCGCTGCTGAGGATCAGACCAAAGACCACCAGAAACAAGTGCTAACAAATCCTGCATTCCCCAGCTTAGTTACCACAAGGCCTACTAGATGCTGTAGAAAGTTCTTCACAATGTTGGGAAGCCATAGGAAGTAATCAGTAAGCCTTCTGTATAGAATTTTTCAAAGGTGTTACAGTAGAGTAACAGCAACGCTGAATTCCATTCGCTGAATGCTTATTATGGGTTAGGTTCTGTGCCAATAGGTACAATACATGTCTTCTCTCTTACCCTCACAACCCAGCGTCCACACACGCTGAGCTTCTTAGGCTCTTTCTTCAGATGTCCCCGTTTGTAATTTCTCTATGTCGACTCATGGTGGAAAGTTTGCTCTGAATATCTTGCCTTCCCTTCTCTGTGGCACCCCTTCATCCTCAAGCTTATTTCCCCAAAGTCTGCATGGTGGCTCCCTGCACCATGAAATCATCGAGAAAACAGTATTGATACCAGTGAAATATGTGGATGAAGAAAAAAAATTACCATTCCTTTACAACATAACAGCCTTTTTTTAGTTCCATAGCCTCCAGTCATTTTCCTCCTGCATATATATTCATACACTACCACATGTACTAATTTGTATTCTGCTTTTCTTCTTACACATCATATTTTTTCATATTTCCATATAATTTTCATAATTATCATTTTCATTATAAAAACAGTATTACCCCATTACAGAAAATAAATCACCCATAATTACCATCTTGATGACACTTGCTTGTTTTCTCTCAGTACCTGTGTTCCAAGTTAAGGGGGAGGGTGGGTATGTTTAAATAGCTAAGGAAACCTCCACTGACACTTTGTTTTTATTTTGATAATGTCACTTTTTTAAAAAAAAGTTCTTTCAGATTCACTTAACCTCTCTGAACTTCCATTGTCCCAACTGTCAAATGAAGGTATTGAGCTTTATTGTCTCTAAGACTGTTTCTAAAGTCCTTCTACAATGTAGCCGGTCTGTGACTCCATTTTAATGTAATAAACCTTGATGGCATTGATAGTTCTTTGCTTTTTTTTTCTTTCTTTCTTTTTTTGTCCTACACCCCATTGAAAATGTGGTGAAAGCTTTGGGCCCTCTCCATTTAAAAATACCACAATGCACAAACACAAAAAATGTTTCATGCAAGACCATCTGGGGACCAAGAATCTTCTGCTCTAAGCACAGGAAAGGAAAATTTATGGAAATGACAGGATTCAGAAAGTATTTCCTTTTTGGGAGGTAGGAAAAATGATGTGGTTCCTCTTTCTCTAATATTGTGCAACCAAGAAAGCAGAAAATGGGAAGAAATTCTAAAAAAGCACGTATCAAACACACTGTAAAGTTATGTAAAAATATTGACTAAAGTGAGTTTTGAATATTTGGGTGTGATTAGTTTAGGGCAGTCACTGTGACTGTAGTCAAAGATGGTGACTCTTGGAGCTACATGGAAGTACTGAACTCGTGCTTCCAGGAGGAAAGGGGGAAAATGGGCATGATCATGATTGTCTGGCTGTGCTTTAAAAATACGTATTAAAGGGGCTCCTGGGTGGCTCAGTCCATTGAGTGCTGACTCTTGGTTTTGGCTCAGGTCGTGAACCTCAGGGTCAGGATCATGGGATTGAGTCCTGTGTCAGGCTCCACGCATAGCAGGGAACCTGCTTGGGATTCTCCCTCTTTCTCCCTCTGCTCCTCGCCGCCTCCCCAATAAATAAACAAAACTTTTTAAAAAGTAGGTATTAAAGGACTAAATATGTTCCCTAGCTTCATTGTACGTTATTGCTAAATCTGTCTATGCGACTGGTTGGTCAAGATTTTGTTTACTGTTTGTAAGTGGATAAGCAGATACCGACATCCTGCCTTTATACGGATGAGACCCTCTTCCTACATGTGAAGGCAGTGGCTCCTACTTTAAAATGTGATTATAACGGGGAAATGATGTAATGTTGAATGTAAGCCATTGAACATAAGTTACATTTTATGGCTCTAGTTAAATTGCTTGGGATTTTTCTGCCGAGTTAAAGAAGACAGGAGGGAAAAGTAGTTTTAGAAAAAAAATATGAAGCGTCTCATATTTTAAGATGTAGATGTTGTTTGCTTTGTGATTTAGATGTTTAAAAAAGTATCAAGAGGATGCTTCAGCTTTGGAAATGCCCTAGTTGAGATGGGAGAGAAGAATATCAGCAAACAGCTCTTTTCCTGAGAGACTGTGGAGTCATCACTAAGAGACTTCTTGATACTGTGCTAACAAGATAATGGATTCTTCTAAGAGTTATCACATCCTGTTGGTTCTGTTTCTCTGGAGAACCCTGACTAATATAGTACTGTTATTATCCCCATTTGCAAACAGACAAGGAGACTGAGTCCTAAAAAAAAAGTAAATAACTTGCTTGAGTTGACACAGCAAGTAAGTTGTGAAGCAGGGATTGGAACTCAGGCTGACTGGATCCACATCCTGCTTTCTTATCCGGAGAGGTGAAGGAAGGATCACTTTCAGGATTGCTTTTATTTTCTGTTCAGTCAGGGAATTCCAAATTGCTGGACTCTTTAGGAAACATCTATAAAATGCTACTGCTTATGACTGACCCAGAAGGAAAGTCAAGAAGCTGGTATAAAAGAATTAAATCAATGCATAATTTATTCATTGAATTGAATGGATATTTATTGAATGCCTGTGATCTCTCAGGCACCATGCCAGACTCTAGGGATACAAAGATGAAAAGACCAGGATTCTGTCCCCAAGGGGCATATCCTGCTGTCTAGGGGAGACAGACATGCAAACCAGCAGGTACGCTTAGGATAAGAGAGTTTCGGTAGTGAAATATGTTCAAATGCAGTGAGCTCGTTGGAGATGAACACATAATCTTCTTTTCACCCCTATTTTGTGTATGTATATAGATTTTTTGTAAGTAGAACAGGAACGCCGTATATAGTTATACATTGAAAAGTGTGGGTGGGTGCATGTGTGTGAGGTGTGTATATGTATAAAGTAGCATTAATTTTTCTTGCCTGGATACCCAAGGGATTCTTAATCTTTGAAGTTTAATAACATAACTAAAATATATAGTATTTTTTTTTCTGTGATACATTGTGCCTTTTCGATCTTTAGATTATAAAGAATATAAAGATCACGCTGTTCTTGAGGAAAAAATCAAGAATTAAAGTGCTTTGGCAGTTTGAAGTACTTAAGAAGAGTTGAAATTTCCAGGCATTTCTGGAGGGTGGAGAAGGGCCAGAGGCAACTTGATAGGCTAGGCAGTTTTAAATATGGTCAAACTTGTGAGATTCAGGGATTGCTCCCCATGCCAAAGATTCCCTCCCTCCAGCTTATAACAGTGCCTGAAACTGTGCCATTAAAATCTGCTAGGTTAAGGCGTTTTGCCCTAAATGGGTTATGTAGAATTCTGTTTTGCAAAATGTTAAGGAAAAAAAAAAATCTATATACATACACAAAATAAGGGTGAAAAGAAGATTATGTGTTCATCTCCAATGAGCTCACTGCATTTGAACAGGGGAATAATTCCATAAGTAAATAAGAATAGGATTGGAAAACACTACAACTAATTCCCTTTTTAGTAATTAATTACTCCTTAAGATAATAAAGATCCTAAAAAGTCCCATAATAAGAAAAAAAATCATTTACTTTTATTTATACCAGGACTTCCCAAATTTATATGACCACATAATTCTTTTTCTCCTGGAATATTAGATGAAGACATTATTTTTCTGAATTTAAAATTCTAATGGATCTGGGAGCAGCTAATCGATGATGATTAATAATAACAAATTAATGATGTAATAAAAATAATATCTAAGCTTCAGTGCATATTTACTGTATCCCAGGCGCAGATCTAAAGTGGCTTTATATGTATTACCTTATAAAATACAACAATCCTGTGACCTTCCTCATTTTACAGATGAAGACATTTAGGCTTATCATGATTGCATACTTGTGTCATGGTTACACAATTAGTAAATGGCAGAGCCAGGATTCAGACCTGGCAGCCATGACTCTAGGACCTCTCTCTTATCCCCACCGGGTAGTGCCACACATAAAGTGAGCAGATATGTGCGGCCTAGAAGCACTTCGTCGTTGACCCCTTTACTCCATGCCAGCAAGCCGAGAGAAGCACCTTGATGAGTCGGAGTCCTGATGGACAAGGAGGGAGAGGAGTAAGGAGAAAGGATGCTGGTCTTTGAATGTGGGGGTGGGGGGGGGAGGGAGGGTGGTCAGAGTTCAGGAAGGAGTCCAATAGAAGAAAAGTAAAGTGCATGGGTGGTGGTACCCTTCACCTGCTTTCCAGTTTGGTGTAGAGTTAGCCTCTAGCATAAGAAAAGAAGACACAAGAAATACAGAAAAATGAAGAGCAGAGTACAGGTTAAAATTAATCATTGCCTCCAAGTCGTCACCAGTCTGACCAAAGATGAAAATGAGAGGACAAGTCAAATCCCTTACAGGAAAAATCACTGGGAGATAACCTCCATTTTTACCCATCCTGTTGTGACCCTGTGTCCACAGGGTCTACGAAGACGTAGACCCTGTGGACACAGCAAATATATTGAGTCAGATGTGTACAACAGAGACATTCAGGAACCCTTGTCCTTTCTCTGCTGGTGTTTTTTAGCGAGGAGAGTAGCATTTTGGTGTAGTATTTCTGGACAGTAACTACATTTGAGGATTCGTACTACTTTTTTTTTTTTTCCTTAACAGAAATTTTTTCAAAATACTGGGTTTCAGTGACGGAATAGGATAAGGAAGGACATACATATTGTAATATTTCCCTTAGCGAATGTCGGTTCCTAGAGTAAGGGTGAAGACCAGAGGGAGGGCTATCCAATCGCTGGAAACCTGTCCCCTTTGAATCTCAGAATCCAGTGTCTTCCAGGACAAGTCTCCACTACCCCCCCGACCTCTCTATCTGATGCTAATACGCACACCTGCGCTTTCTCTCTGCTCCTCCAGTGAATTCCCTTCTGCCCAGCTGGTTTGACCTTCTGCCATCCTAGGTCTCATTTAGGAAAGACCTTGACTGGTCCTCTATCATCTCCACTCTACTACAAAATCTTTCCAAAAGAAAGAAGTTAGAATTAACATAGCATGTTTAATGTCTTATCAGGCTAATTTAAAAGAAGTCTTTTTTCTAGACAACAGAAAGTTCTCTGTAATAAAAATATTTACATGGCCCAGGAAATGGTCTCCTTATTTGTAAGCAGTAGCTGATACAGCAAAATTATAACAGAGTAAACATATTTATATCATTTCTTGGATTTTCCATTATCATTATTTGACCTGTGTAATACCCACCTTTACAACTTGATGGCGAAAACAAGACAGCCCATTCACAACCCCACACCAAATTTCGCATGTATCAGCCTATCAATGATCAGATTGACTAAAGTGAGTTTTGAATATTTGGGTGTGATTAGTTTAGGACAGTCACTGTGACTGTAGGCAAAGATGGTGACTCTTGGAGCTACATGGAAGTACTGAACTTGTGCTTCCAGGAGAAAAGGTGGAAAATGAGCATGATCAAGATTGTCAAACAAACCGATAAATTAAGAATTTAGTATTAACGACAAATCTACTGGGGCTTCACCTCCCCTAATTAAGAAGTCTTAAAGGAAGATTAGCATTTTCTGTTGATGTTTACCTCTGAAATTTTGAACAAAACAATGTAAGCAGAAGATACCCTGAGGAGCATTTTTGGAAAAATCCCAACAATTGCATAGCACCACACAGATGAAATGAATTAATTAACTTGGATAACACTATTTCTTCTAAAGCATCTGAAATAGACTCATGAAACTCATAAAAACCCTTGTATTTTCTAGCATATGTGAGAGTTTAAGGGTGCTTAAGAGCCTACTTTGAAAGATTTGCTATGAAGCTCTCTTGACAGAATGTACTGTTGCCAGAGTTGAAAGAAAAAGAGGCTGCCTCTAGGATTATCCAGTTGTCAATGTCTTCATAGAATTGAGGACTGGAAGGAGACTTTAGAGCACTTCTAAACTATCTTTTTTGTTTTGTTTTTAACCAAAGAGTGAACTGATGCATAGATTGGCTCTCACCTCCCTGAAAGTCCCATACCTCGTTTCCGTTAAAGAGCCAGGGCTAGACCCCAGATTGCCAAAAAGATGAAGAGAAGTTGACTGCTTTTCCCACCCCACCATAATGCTTGACTGGTATTTGACTTCCTTTTCAGTGTGAAATCAACTTTGTTGATTGAAATAATAGCTGGTAAGTGTATTCTCTGTATGACTTGGTTCACTTCTAACCACCTCCCTTTATAACTTACCAGCAGTACTAATCAGTAAGCAAACCATTTTCACCTGGGCACAGTGATTTTTACCTATCCTGAAGAGACTGACAGAGTGGACAATTTAGGTTCCTGTCAGAAGGCTTTTCTTCTCTCTCCTCACATGAAACTTCACTTCTTCTTACCAAGAAGCAGTGAGCAAAAGGGGTGCCTGGATGCCTCGGTCGGTTAAGTGTCAGACTCTTAATTTCTGCTCAGGTCGTGACCTCTCAGGGTCATGAGATCGAGCCCTTTGTCCGGCTCTATGCTGAGCATGGAGCCTGCTTAAGATTCTCTCTCCTTCTCCTTCTGCCCCTCCCCACTTGCCTTTTCTCTCTTTCTCTCTCTCTCAAAAGAGAAAAAAAAAGCAGTGAGCAAAAGGCACACGAAGAGATATGTGAATGCTCTTCACTGCCTCCTTGAGTTCGTCTCTCTCATGTCTGGACTTCCGTCTCTATATCTTTGGAACAGGAAAGAAAAAGCACAGGTAACATCAGGTAGCCAGGTAAAAGGAATGGAGACTTGTTCTGGAAGACACAGGATTCTGAGATTGGAAGGGGACAGATTTCCAGTGATTTGATAGCCCTCCCTCCCCTCTTCCTTTTTACTCTAGGAACTGACATGCTGTTAAGGGAAAACATTAAGATGGGATTATAAATTTTATAATCCCATTGGATACTTGGTTGTAGAAGGAGACAGATCTCTGAGTGGGACCCAAGAGGATACTGAAATTGACAAGATTTTTTTTTCTTGTTTTCACGTGTATCTGTCCTGTCCCAGTATACAGTGATAGAATTTTCATCGTAAGTGATAAAATTTCAGATCCTGAAAGTTAACCTATTGGATTTGAACAAAATGAAATTACTGACTCTCAACTATATTTTACCTATAAAAGGGCAATTTCATATGGCTTCAGTTAAATAGTAAAAATCAATAAGTGAGAGCCTGTATGTGTAAAAATGTCATAAATGGCTGGTGAATATTAAACATTAGAAACAAAAAACTGAACCTTAAACCATTTCCTTACCCTTGTCAAATGGTAAACTAACAGGTAGTCTTCTATTCTGCCAGGGGGATCGTTGATTGATACAACCACTAAGTATGGAAATATTTAAACTTAGTGTTTTTCACTTATAGATATTTATATCCAGGTACTACACTGATATGTGAGTAAATATTTTTGCACAAATATGTTCGCAGCAGCTTGCTTATAACTGCAGAAAATTGGAAACAAACTAGCAATAGGGGAATGGTATTGTGCTACAGGCATATGACATAGTGTTATATAATAACTAAAATGCTATTTACCAAGTGTGGTTTTTTTTAAAGATTTTATTTGTTTACTTGTCAGAGACATTGAGCAGGGGGTGCAGCAACCAGAGGGAGAAGCAGACTCCGCTCTGAGCAAGGAGCCCAACGTGGGACTTGATCTGGGATCATGACCTAAGCCAAAGGCAGACGCTTAACTGACACAGCCACCCAGGCGTCGCTTTACCAAGTGCTTTTAATGATACTGAAAAGGGTCTGGGATATAAGAAGGGAATAAAGTAGAATCGGAATGGTATATACAATGTGATCTTAACTATATAGTCTCTAATAAGAAAATGCACCAAAACATTGACAATGGTTATTTCCTTTGTACATTTCATTGTTTTGCAATTAACATGTATTGCTTTTATAATGTGGGAGGAGAATAATTGTTTTCTGGACATCAATATATAAAGTCAGGATGTCTGCCTGGCCAAAGGTGGCGGGTCTACCTAGAACCATGGACATCTGCGTTTCTAAGAAGTTTCCAGGTGGAGTTGGTGCTGCTAGCCTGGGGACCACACAGAAACTTATGAATGGTGGTTAGGTTTATTTAAAACAGGACTGAGCACCAAGTATAAATGGTTGTCTCTTTGTAAGTCACCCAGCTCTAGCAAATGAAAGTTTGGAGTATAGTTTGTTCACTGTCTTTTTATGTGTCTGCCCTAAGGACTCAGTACCATGCCTTTCCTCTCCGGATCCCCTTCACCTAGCACAGTACCTAGCAGCAACAGGAAAAATGTTCAGTTATGTTGGTTGGTTTATTGAATGAATTAAGTGGTAAAGAGCCCAGTTTTAAAATCGTAAAAAAGGGAATTAGACCACTGGTTCCTTTAACATGCTAGCAATATGACGGTAAGTAGATTCCTTAACCTCCTGGTGCCCATTTGCTCATCTGTAAAGTGACTTCATGGCGTTGTTGGAAGGATTAGATGCATTAATATGCAAGTTTTAAAAGAGTGCTTAATAAACACTAGCAGCTGGTGTTGCTTTTATACAGGGCTGCTTGCATTTTAATGTTTTCCAAGAAAGAAAAGTTACCTGAGTATTCAGCAAAACAGCGACAACAAAGAAAAAAAAAAAAA
>NW_025408738.1:0-44479 GCF_002201575.2 Neomonachus schauinslandi | reverse complement strand
AAAAAAAAAAAATGCTTAGAATTTCCTGTGTATTTCCGAAACGTTTACCACCTTCAAATCACCTACATTCCTTTAGTCTTGACACTCATTTGAAGTTAAACAAAAACCAGTGTAAAGATGAGGCTCGACAGCTGTTTCCCAGATGTACTGAAATAACCATTGCAGCTGTCTGAAACTAGGGCAGTTGCATTTGCATCAGTTTGGATTAAATCTTTCATTGATTGGGGTCATCATTTATGTACAAATCTCGTAGAACAAAGGATGTGCATGTCCAAAGCAGCCATTTTAAATCTTTAAGCAGGAGTGTAGAAACTCTGGAGATTACATTCACCTGGTAAAAAGGCAGTCTTACTGAAGGCAATCTTCAAGGGCCCAGGCTTTTACTGAGTATCTACTATGTTCATAGCACATTTTCTCTGTGCTAAAAGCCCAGTCATCTTTCCAAATTCACTGTCACCTCCTGGAGTTAGAATTAATTGATATATTCCCTCTGGGATTGGGATCCAGACTCCTCAGATGTGAATATGATGCTCTCATTTCCCAGCAATGCTCATGGAAATAAATGCTCAAGAAATGCTTATGCCATCCTGTACCAATATGAAGGAAGGAAGGAGGAAGGAAGGAAGGAAGGAAATATATTTCTATTAACTCAAATGTATAGTTTGAGGGCAAATATTTACATGATAATTTATAATTCAGAAGCACTTTTACTTTGTTAGCTCTATAAAGACAATCCTGACTCTTGGCACCCAAAGCAGACTGAGTGTCCTTCCTTCTGTACTTTAGAACCTGGGGTTCTCTCTATTAAGAACAGTGTGGTTGCTTTTCAGGTTTCTCTTTCACCTACCAACTTTCAAGCCTCCTCAAGACACTGTCTCTTTTTATTTTTAGGACCTGACAATTTGCTTCCAACTTAAATTTTATTAAACAAAGGAAACTTTCATTTTGTCTAACTTAAATCTTGATATTTCATTCTTTTTTTTTTTTTTTGGCCTTCTTTCTGGTATAACACCTATATTTTGTTCCTTTAATTATCTTTTTTAGCACAGGTTTTATCCTTGGTAAAAGAAAGATGAGTGAAGTCACTATGCATGCATGATGGGGTATCAAATACTTTACATATAAGTTAAATTCCCATATTGTAATTTCTCTCCTTAGTGGAAAAATTAACCGTGTAATATTTTACTTATTCAGGTATTCATTTCTTTTAATGAACTCTTAAGAGAAATACAATATGTACCAGACACTGTGCAGGATAGTTAGGGTACGTAAGTGATTATAATACCATTAAATATAAAGATGTTGATTTAGTTCAAGGTGTTTTGCTATTCAAGAAGTCATTGAATGCCCCAAGAGACTTAAGTTACCATTCTTCTCTCACAAAGACCAGTGAAGAGGATTGAAGCACATGGTCCCTAAACTTCATAAAATTGTCTTCTATCCTACTCTTTAGCTCCACTTACTTAATCCCTCAGATTTCTTACCAATTCAGAAACCAATTCAGCCACATACCTAATTAATTAGCTTTCTCTTCTCTTTCTCTCTCTCCCTCTCTTATTTAGCCTTTTCTGACCTTCTGAGGTGACTGACTCCTCAATTTGCTGCATTACCCCCATGCTGTGCACAATCCTAGACATGCATTTCCTCTTCTCTTTTCCTCTTGAGAATCAACTCTCTTGGCTCTGTCCTTTCAAATCCTATCTTGTTCCCTTCCTGCTTTCTAGTTCTGGTGTTTTCTATCAGTTATCCCAATTCTGCATCACAGAAGTGCAGAAGCGAGAAGAACTGTATTCAAATGAAGGGGGAACAGTATAGAAATGATGAGGGGCAATCTAAGTGAGCAAAGTCACATGTTTTTTGGGGTTTTGTTTGTTTTTTATTTGTTTTTAACAGAGAATGGGTAAGTTGTGAGTATACCTGTGAACAGTTTTTGTCTTGTCAGTGATTCAGATGTGGTCAGCTCCTTCACACACATACTAAACTATTGACCATCATATGATAGGAAGATGTTATGACAGAATTATGTGCAGGGCATTCTGAGAACATCTCAAAAAGTATCAATTTTAGCCCTAGTTTAAGAGAAACAAGAGTATGAGAGAATGATTAGTGGTTGTGATGAATAAATTTGAAATGATATATTTAAGTTTGCTTGGTGACTACATGTCAAAGTTAATTGGAACCTGAAAGGGAAATTAGATGACAAATTTAGTAAGTTCAGGCCTCTCCATAAAACACATCTTATTAGCGATCAGCCTTGTTAGTTAGGATTCTTACATTGGAGGTGTGGGTAAAATGCCAAACTAGATGGATTGTAAGTAGCACAGTATCCTCTGCAAATCTAAGAGTCTTTCTTTTTCTAGTGGAAATTTTGTACCAATTTATCTTCTCATATGATCTTAATGAAGACTGATTTCTAATATCGCCATTCTATGTGTCTCATAACATATAAAACCATAAAATGTCTTCTATTGAAATGTTACATGAAGATGGAGAGACAATGATATTGAAGACAGAAATGCAATGTTAGATTTCTGTGTATTTGAGTAAAAATGTTTACACTGATAGTTTAAACACATATAAATGAGAAGATTTTTCACCTTGACCTTTGTGAATGTGACTGTGTATCTTATTGTTTGACATTCTTGGGATATTAAAATAGTCAGTCATAATAGTTAAAATGATTTGAAGATACAGAGTTCTCAAATCTTAGAAGAATCATAGGGTTTCTACTGAAACTACTTGTTCTCTTAATCCATTCATAAGGAATAATAACAGAGTGTATCAATCATGATTAATTATGCATTTCTTTGAAAAGAGAATAAACATAGTCCAAGGGAAGGCTTCTTTATTACAGTTTTTAAAAGACACATAAATCTTATTGCATCAGAATATTTTCAGTGTTCTTTCATGCTGAGGAAAATGCTCATGCCCAAGTATGTGATTACAGATTTAGGATTAGACTCATCACTTCCATATCAGCGTAAATTAAAGTTGCTTATTAACATATGGACAATACCTTTGGAGAAGTCAAATCATGGAAGAACATACACATGTTTTTCACTAGCTATTTCAGAGGGATTTTGTAATTACACAGGATTCATTTGCCAGACCCCTCCCTGAGCTAATGAGGTTGGATACTGTCGTGGCTCTTTGCTTTCAAAAAAATTGAGGTTAGAGAAATTAAATGACTCTAAAATGACTCTTGTTTCATCTTGCCAGGTCATTTCTGAAGGCTACACTCAATGTGGGTCTAAATTTTAGAGGTGATATTTGAGTCACTTGATGTATTTTTTAATACTGCATTTTTGTTCTTTTCCTGAATCATGAAGAGAGATTCTTGATTTGTGCTGAAAGAATTGAACTTATCTGATGCATATATTACACATTTTATTTTCAATGTTACATTCTCCTCATTCTGCTCCTCTATTTCCCCTTTCCTAGATAAACCACACTTTCACTGGACTGATTGGAATGAAAAGGCAAGGCTGAGTGAGGTAAGCCTCTGGAGAGCTGCCATGAGCACCCACATGTTATGGCCACCAACCTTGTGGAGAACCTAAATTTAATCCATCTGGCTTCACAGTGTGCTGGGTCGTGCCCTGCTGCCCTCCTTGGTCAGACTCCCACAAACAATACACATGGGTAAAGCATTTACTGTTTTGGTCTGTTGGGCTCAAATTGGTCAGCAAAATGTGGCAGTGTGTGCACATACAGAAAATACATAGACGATTTATTTCAGCTTTTTGGGAATTGTCAAGAAAAGGCAGATTGTAGAAAAACATAGCTGGATTGTGATTATCACCCAGGAATTTGTCCACTTGCTGGAAGAAAGGGAACCCAGGAGGCTACAAGTTCTCAGGACCCTTCCTACCCATTTTGCAGGGAGATGGCATGACATCCTCTTTAGTTTGCTGAACAGAAACAATCTAGACCCAACACATGCTTTGAAATCAATTCTGGAACAGGGAAATAAAAAAGGGACTAGACAGGACCAGAATAAGGCGTAACTCCAGTGAGTGCTGGCTTCTCTGGTAGAATCTGGATTCTAGGAAGAGCCTTGAAGTATATTGGCTTATTAGGCTTATTGTCTCTGTTTTTAAATTGCTTTTCTTGTGTAAACTAAATAAATTTTCCTTAAAATAATTGAGAAATATATAGGTAAAGTCTTTAAAATATTTCTGCCTATTCATCTGATTCAATTTGGGATAATCTCTTTTAAGAATCTCATCAAAAAGGAATACTAACATTTATTTATATTCAAAAATGTTTACTGTGGCACTATTTATAATAATGAAACATTAGGGAAAAACCCTACTACCCAATAATTAAGGTTTGTTAACTAAATTGTGGCATAGCCACATAATGGAGTATTATATAGCTGTTAAAACTATCATTTTGAAAAAAAAAATTGTAATCCTAATAGAAAATGAGGCAAGTGAAAAAGCAGTATTAGAAATTACCTGAATTAAATATGACCTCAAATTAGACATAGATATTAGATGGGAAGAATATACAGCAATTGGTTGATTCTAGGGACGTGGATGTATTCCCATTTTATCATTGCTGAAATCAGCATGTGTCTTACAATTAGTGGAACCTTCTAGTTGTAATTAGAAGCATTTTGTTTTCTTCTGTGTTTTTTTTAGTGGTACATGAAATAAGGTTGTACCTCTTAGATTTGAAAAAAAAAAAAAAAAACAGCATGTCAATGTAATAGAGTCAGATTTTACTGAGTGGCATTACTATGCACTTTTTCCCACAATGAGTGTGTGTGTGTATGCACACGTTTAGAAAAGATGCAACTGTTTCAGTCCACTGATACATGATATTCTGTATACTCATTCTGTATACATAAAATTTTAGTTTGTCTAGGATCCTTTATTTAACACCCTAAGCAAGTTTCTAGGGTCTTCCTAGGTTGAAAATTCCCATATGGCATCAAATTAATTTTTCAGCAGAATTCTGTTTGGAAATCCAAAATACTTAAATCTATCTACGGACTTCTGCGCCTTCCAACAACATGAGTCCCTTACTCATCCAATTCACTCAGAGAATTCTTGGTGTGTGACTTCCCCATCAGTTTCTCCTCAAATCTGAATCCCTTTCTCTTTCCCTGTTCAGTCTGTTGTTCCCTACTGTTATCCTCCACTTACATACATAATGTATGCTAACAAATGTCCCTCGCGGGGGCTGGGAGCTCAGTGAGGAGGGTGTGGCTTAGAAGTCAAAGTCTTAGGTTTAAAACCTGCCTCTGCCTATCACTGAGTATGTCACCTTGAGCACATCACTAACCTCCCTCTAACCCAGTTTTTGTCTTCTGTAAAAGGAAATAATAATACCAGTCTCATAGGAATGTTGAATGGATTTCGAGAGCTAATGTGTATAAAGCAGTGGACACATGTTCATATGTCCAGTAAATATTCATTTTGCTCCTTTTTTATTGATATGTGGCTTTCCCAAATGGACATGACCTCCCACATAGTTTTCCAAAAGGGTTCTCATCAGTGCACACTTTATCCATTTCAAACCCAGGAGACTTTCCTGTGCCTTTGCCACCTAAGAAACCTTTCCAACTACACTTCTTCCACCTTCATATAAAAACTTCAGAAGTCTACAAATTCCAGCTTATACCCCACAGTCCTCTTTCCTCAATTCTATTATCCTTACATAGCCAAATTATCTCCCTTGGATTCTTGGCTGACTTCAGCTCTGCTGAACAATTATCTTCTCTGCACTGACTCTTACAGGTTTGAGTAAAATGGAAAGGGTGGGGAGGTAGACAGAGAAATGTGTGAGATTAACAATAAGGTTTTCTAGTAAAAAGCAAAATCCTGGGGCAGACACGATAGACCAAAGGAAAGTGGGTTTTCCCTAAGTGGCTGTAGTACAGTATCTTGAATTTGGAGGTCTAATTTTCTAATTTTCTTAGGACCTCTGCATCCTAACCACCAGCCCCTTGTCTTATCTGCTAACAGTTACCTTACTTTATGTTCTTTCTTACCCACATTGGCATTAATGGTTTACATTCTAATCCTATATGCTCTCCGCCACACCTATCTGATTCAATCCTGTATTTCCTTATAATTTGCTAAAAAATTTTTCCTGATATTCAGCCTCTAAAAATATTCAGTTTGATCTCCAGATTTCCTTGCTATTATATTAGGCCTTCTTTATTCTTTTTCTAAAACTTGCCCTACTCTCCTATTGCACCAGAGACCTCAGATGGTATAGGTAAAAATAGGGAATCAGAAGAGAATAGCTCAGGGCACCTGGGTGGCTCAGTCAGTTAAGCAGTTAAATGACTGGCTTTTGGGTTCAGTTCAAGTCTTGATCTCAGAGTCCTGTGATCAAGCCCCACATTAGGGCTCTGCACTCAGTGTGGTGTCTGCTTGAGATTCTCTCCCTCTCCCTTTGCCCCTCCCCCTGCTCACATATTCATATGTTCTCTCTCTCTCTCTTTTTCTCAAATAAAATAAATAAATAAAATCTTTGAGAAAAAAAAGAGCATAGCTCTACCTCTCTTTGGAAGGAATTGGAAAACTCAAATAATGTTGAGGAAAAAAATAAGTAGTAATGCTTTAAAGTACATCTATCCAGGAAAGCTAAATGGTCTTATGCAGGGAGTGTTAGGGTGCTGTCCAATAGGTAATTTCATTTTAAAATCTAGTTCCTTCCTGCCAGTGCTGAAAAATGCTGACCTGAGAGGGTAGACTGTAACCATATGAAAAACATCACAAAGAACTTCACAATAGGTAAGGGTTAACATTCTACAAAAAACACAAAACCATGAGAGTTTAGGAATAAGATCTTCTATGAAGAAGCAGACATCCTGCGGAAGACAAGAGGGGCAAAAGAATACTGAGTTACAAAGGAATGGGATGCCATTTCTGGACATAGTACATTTACTTCCGCAACCACAGATGGTTCAGGATTATCACTAAATAATAATAATGAGAAGGCATTGGAATTTAATAACAAAGTGTATAGGGTAGGCTTCAATGCAACCTCATGTTTTACTTACAACCCGTTCTAGAGAGCCAACATTCTTTAAGTGAAGACAAGCAAATGAAAACATATGCAATATATGTCATAAAAATGATAACATTCGCTACTATTTATTAATCATTGTCAGGCAGTGCTTTGAGCACATGGACTCTTTCATTTAGTTCCACAACCACCTCTACAGCAGCCAGGGTTATTCCCAGTTTTTTTCAGTTGGGAAAGCCTGGGGCTCAAAGAGGTAAATTAGCTTGCCACAAGTCCCTAAGCTAATAGCAAATAGCTTTTGGATTTGAATGCAGCACTATTTAACAGTGCATACTGAGCTCTTAATCAGGAGGTCATATTGCTTTGCATAGTGAAGAGCGGAGATAGGATTTACCTGGGAGAGTTGGACCGCTGAGGAGGAGCTGGAAAGCCTGCGGAGGTGGTGGGTGGAAATCCGGTTCGAAGGTGCGGGAAGCAGAAGCAACTCCTGCTCTCTCAGGCCGTTCCTCCCAGGCTCCGCCCATCGCTACCTCCATGCTCTCTATCTTCCCGCACTCAGTCTTGGTCCCAAGGAAGCCACACCAATCTCCCCCATACCCCCGCTGAGTCACATGCTCATATGTAGTAAATATATCTCCTCCCGAAGCCTCCCAACACTCCTCCCCTTGTTTGCTGCTTGAAATGTGTGAAATGTGATTGTGTTTACTTTTTGAGATTGAAACCAATCACATACAAAAATATCTTTTTAGAGGAGAAAGATGTCAGCTCTCGCTGCATTCAAATATCCAGTCTTTTCTGACTCACATTGAACAACCTTGAGCAAATCATTCTCTGGTTTCTTTTCTCTGCTTGTGCTGTAAGCAGCAGTGGGAAAGGACGCTCCAAGTATGGTGCGATCGCTCAAATAGTGAAGCTTTTTACGCTCTTTGCTTCTGTTCATTCTTTCTTCCCTTTTGATCTAACAAAACTTCTTAAATTATAAATTAGGGAGTTGAAGCTTTTTTTTTTTTTTTCTTTCCAAGATAAGGGAAAATTTTATGACTTCAAAACATTGTCAGTGGCATAGTGCAGCAGACCACATCAATATTTTCATTTGGCAGGTGGCACGTGGTACCCTGAGAAAGATACTACATTTAGGATGATCTCTTAAGGATTTGTTTGTTTTTAAATACAGTGAAATGAGCTAGTTGTTTTTACTTGGAAGATGAAATGGCTCCAATCCCCTTTTAAGAATATATAGTCAGCCATTTTACAAAATCCAACTCTTTTGCCTCCTGAGGTCTTCTAGTAGATCAGCTGGTAGATGATTATTTTTCACCCTTGAAACAAATGAGAGAAAATTAATGTCAAGTCAATCAAGGTATAATATAGTGAGGAATATAGAGATGGAGTTGCTTTTTTGGAATATTGCTTTATTGCTTTCTGGGATTGGCTAGTCACTTTGAGAATTTGTCTTTTTACATTTTTTCTTTTTTAAAAAAAGATTTTATTTATTTGTCAGAGAGAGAGAGCGAGAGAGCGCACAAGCAGGGGGAGGGGCAGAGGGAGAGGCAGGGTCCCCGCTGAGCCAGGAGCCTGATGGGGGACTCCATCCCAGGAACCCAGGATCATGACCTCAGCTGAAGGCAGACGCTTAACTGACTGAGCCACCCAGCCATCCCTGTTTATAAATTTTCTGATGCATAAGAGCGTAACCTCCTTCAGGATACCTCTTTTGGCTGTTTGGCCTCCTCAGTTGTGGTGACCATCTTCTGAGCTCTCCTGTCCTGATGTGCACATGAATATCAAGGGATTCATCACACTGAAGTATGAATAAGCATTTGTCTCCACACTAGCCACAGAACTCCTTGAGAGCAGGAGGCCATTCCATTTCCTCCCTTTATGTACCAGTACAGTGTGAGGCAGAATAGATCCTCTGTACATGGTTTTGGAAATAAACTGAACTTGGCTGTACTTTAATAGTAATGTGATTAATGATGGGGACATTTGTCCAGGATGTTTTATCTCACTGAATGGAAAGAGAAAGTTCAGAGGCAAATTCCAACATACAAATAAAATGACAAGCATGAAAACAGACCCCAACTATTTCTTCCCTTCCTTGAGCCAAGAAAAAATGCCAAAATCTCATAAGAACAAGTTGGCCCAAACTATGCCTATGTGTGAACAAGTCAGAAAAATAGCGAGAATAGGATTTTTTCTCACTACACCATTCCTGAAACAGAATGAAAGGGATAGTACAAATATGGAGAGTTAACAAAGACACTTAACTTCCAGGAGTAAAAAAGTAACAATAATGACAACAAGCGCAAAAATCCTTAGATGGTCTTTGCATGATCATCTCAAGCATTCTGATTTACGCTGTGTGTGTTTTTTTTTTTCCCCTAAGCTCTATAAAAAATATTGTTATTTAATCCACATTCCTGGCCAAACAGCTGATGTATGATGTACAGAAGCCAAACAGCTGATGTATGATGTACAGAAGCCCTCAACCATCAGGACAAGATGTGACATTAACAGTGATGCTTCTCTGTATTGGAATAGCACTTCAGAGTTCATAAATATTTCCACACTTAATATCTGAATTCATTCTCATCAAAATTTTATATGGTAGAAAAACCATGTCCTGCTATCTTATCCCTATCTTACAGATGGCAAAACAAATCCTGAGTACCTCCCTCAGGATCATAAAGCTTTAAATCCAGCTATGGCATTCAACAACAATGATGCGAGTCAGCCATGAGATACCATAGCAACAGGCTGGACCCCACCCCACCCCCCCACCCCCGGAGCCTGCCCAATCTCGGTCATTCAGTCCACCACCCGGGTTTGTTACAGATACCAAGATTTTTTTTGACTCCTATCAAATAGAAATTTAAGACAAAAGCTGAGTTCCTGCAATACTACAGATTTTTTTTTTTTTGAGCACTTTCTATGAGGTAAGGTCACATAGTAAATGGGTAAAGCATTGAAAGAAATATTATTTACTGTTTTTTTATGTAGTTGCAAGCATTTAAAGTGTTTACTTGAACTTCTCATAAAACTCTACAGAGCCAGCGTTATTATGTCTACTTTCTACAATATGTCCAAAGTAGCAAAGCTATAAAATGTTGGAGCTGGAACTTCAAACCAGTTCTGCCCAACTCCAAACCCATTTCATGACATCATCCTGCTTTCCTGGCGATACAGCAGGGGATGTTTCTTATTACCAAGACTCCTGGGAAACCTGAGTAAGTCTTTGAGGCAAAATATGCTTGAAAATAAAACATTATTTCCAAGTAGTAGTCATTATCAGCTCATAATTGAAAGCAAGCTTGAAGAAATGCTACAAACCAGTGTCTTCTGACACAAAAGCTATCTGCAGATGTGTGGTTGTGGTTCCAATTCTCACTTTGTAAACAGTCAGGTTAACCTGATTTGTTTCTTCCTTGCTTTTGTTTCTTTGAAATTGATGTCAGCTTCATTCACGGTAGGAAATTGGTTGTTCCATGGTATAAAAATCACATGTTTGCCTCACCTGTCCAACTGAATTTAAAATGGAAAGACTTGTCTTACAGCAATTGTATATACGATTTATATAAATCATGTGTATCTGAAGATAGATTAATTTGGTCTAAAGTTATTATAATGACAGGGTCCCTGCATACCAAGTACAGGATATGATAATGGAAAGAATATGGGGCTTCAGAATCCAGCTGTGCTCTCTTTTAAGCTGAGTGACCTTGAGGAAGTCATTCCTTCATTCTGAACCTTGGTTTGTTTTCATGTTGTTAACAAAGATCAAATGAGATCGAAAGGATTCTAAACCTGAAGTTGTTTTATTATCATCATCATCTTTATCACTAACAAAACAATATTAGGAAAAATATTTTGATAAAAGAAAAACAGTATTTTCACTTAATATTTTTGTGAACATTTAGATCAATTTGTTCACAGGAAGAAATAGAAACAACAGTTAGCAAATTGGAGAAATCTGCAAAAGATTTCTGCAGGATCATAAATTGGCATTTCCTTTCTCCTCTCTGTTTCTCATTACCTAAGGAGTGCCTCTTCCTTTCTGCATTCCTTTCCTCTGTAATCTCTTTACCCCTGCAGTAGAGCAAAGGATAAAATGATTAGTCTTTTGTGCTCCTAGTTGTTTAATTGGGGTTATATTGTGCTGGAGTAGGGGACGGTGGCTGAGTGAAGCTAGCACTTAACAAGCAGTTGGCAAGTCTCTTAGGAACAGATGCAGAGATAAAAAAGGAAGAATGTGACATAGATACACTGCGGTCAAGTGACTTGAAGGTCAGGGGAGGGCGGACGATAAAAGAAAGATGGTAGGACTTTCAAGTATGGTTGGAGTTCGCCTTTCATAATTACAGGGACTGAAAGCTGTTCAACCTTCACAATCCTCATTTGAACAGGGAACATCACCATCTTTTGTTTATCTCATAGGGTAGATGTGGGAATTACATGAAATAGTATATATAAAATTGTTTTAAAAACCATGCAGTTCTATACAAATGTAATTATTTAATTCCCTATTCCCTTACCCTTATCCTTACTTTTCCAAATATGGCTTGTTTAGGCGTGGACTCCTCACGATGGTTTGCTTGTACCGAAGGCTCACTGCTTTCTGGGTGTGGTTCACAGTATTTCACAAGAATTAACTTAATCATTACTTCCTAGCAAACTGTTCTTGTAGATCATTAATATACTGTTCTATACTCTTTGTTAAGTGTGATTTCTTTTTAACTTACTCTAAAAAATTCAGGTGCAATGATATCAAAAGAATTTTATATATCCATTTACTTGTCGTTAATTTATGCAGATAGATACTGAAAGCCTACTATATGCTAGTTGTTATACTGAGTTCTACAGATAAAGCAAGCAGCCTTTGGCACTAGGCAGCAAGGTCATCAGGGATTAGGCTTCACATGATAAGTCTTATTACACATATAAAATCATTTTTCTTTGGACCATTCTTTTTCCTCTCTTTCTCTGTCTCTCTCTCTTTCTTTCATGAAATTTTAGAAATTGAGAAATATGCAATTTTAAAAAGAGCCTAGGGGATTCTTATCATAGTGATTGGAGGATTTTTGAGAACCACTATTAATGACCAATGCTGCAAAGAAGACATTTGTAATATATAATGTGTTCTTTCTAACTCATAAATTTCATTAATTAATGAGTAGCTGGAAAGACCTTTTTTTTTTAACCTTGTTAAAGTTAGACTCTGAAATGTCACAATAGCTAATAGATCCCACATTTGCTTATTCACTCTTGAAATCAGTTCCCTTATTGAAGCTGATGTGAGAGGTGTAGTTGTGAAGTTGAAAATGGATCTCATTTGCATTCTGTCAGTGTAAATTCAAACCCATTTAATGGTCAAAGGCAGAGATTGACTTCTTCAGTCTGTGAGCCTTTCTGATTACAGTAAGAGAGCATGTCAGTGAAGTCTAGACTCAGTTAAGTCACTACCTAGTGATTTTGCCCCCCTGAGCATGTGTCCTTGTCAGTATCTGAAAGCTGGGACCGTAATATTGGTCTGAATGGTGTTGTGAGTAATGAATGGAATGGTGTATGTGAGCATGATCAGTACACTGGTGCTCAGGAAATGGTCAAACCAATGAAAATACATTCAATATTGACATTTTTTCAGATTAAAGAACCAAGGTTTTTTGTTTTTGTTTTTGTTTTTTAATCCCTTCACCTATTCAGCTCCTATTCATTAGTAGGATGAATTTGAAAATTAAAAGAAGTTGCTTTGGAAAGCTTAAAATTCTGGCTATCTTAATTTTGTTTGATCTGCCTATGAAAGGGTCTTAGAAGAAAATGGAAAGACAGCTCCAAGAAATTTAATGTATTATTAAATATTTTCAAAAATATTACCTTTCTTCCGTCCACTTCACAGTTCTTTGTCTTTGGTATTTAAATCTTAGGGAAAAAATAATAAAACACAAATATATTCCCTTTCATTATGTTTAAGTTCTAAAAAGAAAGAGGCTTTCCTCATTAGAATGACGCATTCTTGTAATAATAAAGGAATTTTGAATATGAAATAATAAACTGTTAAGATTAGTAAAATAATAATATGGTTATAAACAATGTGATAGGTAATGCTGTGGTTCAGATATAAATATATCAGCAGCAATACTATTTGAATATTTGAACAGCATGTTACACATCCCATGTATTATACCAAGTAGTAATCTTAAGACATGGGCAAAGCAAGTATTAATTTTACCCATTTTACAAATGAGGAAACCAAGGCCCAGAAACATAGAAATTATTAAATGCAGGAGGCAGAGCATGAGTTCTGCTCAACAAATTTGTTATTCCTTTTGTTAAAAACACAATCACATAAATAGTCATAATATTTTAATTCTACTATTCTTCTTTATTCCCCGTATGCAAGGCAAAATCTAGCTCAAAACAAGTGCAGGTTTTCAAAGGAATTTATTATAAAGCAATTTTATACAGAAATTATTGTAGGGTTTGTTCTCTTAAGGAAAAAAGTGAGTGTTATTCATGATGCTGGTCCTCTATGAACCTTAAATAAAGACAGAACAGGAGAGAAAACTAAGTCGAGAGTGCCTACTCTGTACTAGCCACTATGTGCATAGGCTATTTTGTTTAATCTCCACACAGGATTACTATGTGTCATCTTGACTTTATAGAAGGGGAAATTCAGGTACAGTTAGGGACATGCCTTGCCCAAGTAGACAGAGGAATCAGGAGAGACGAAGTCTAAATTGGAAATTTGGTTCATGTGACTTGAAGAATAGTGCACTTTTCTCTCTGTATCTTCCTGCCTCCCAAGAGGGAAACAAATGATTTGTTAGGTTGATGTCCCCTCCTCAGGTCCCCTTTCCCTTATATGGTGAGGAGGTTCAGTGGATTTGGGTGCACTGTGGGGTCCATGATGTTTTTACAGTAAAAGAAAACAGGCCTCCCTGTACCCTCTTCTTGCTCATGAGACAAATAGCATATTGTTCCAAATATATATCAACCTAAGGGTCTTATGTGTAATAAGGAAAACAGAGAGACACTTGGGTCTAAAAAAAAAAAAAAAAAAAATTAGGGGCTGAGAGTATCTTTACCTACAGATGGATTCAATGAAAACTGATTAAGTCTCATGCCTTCCCAAAAGGCAGATGACTCACTCATTCCAGTTGTAAATGGTTAAATCTAGGAAGTGCTTTTCTGAGGAAAAAGGTATCACTTTTAAGGATAATTGATTCACTAACTCCCAGAGGAAGAGCATTCTCAATTTTGCATCCTCCCGAGATCTTTGAGCCACTTGCAAACCAATACCTGAATGGCATGGAGAGAAACTAGATGGAAATGAACAATAAGCAAACTGACAACTGGGAACATTCTGTAACCATTATCTGAGCCACTAAAACTCCAGCTAAGCAAGAGGTGACCAGAACTCCTCCACCTTGCACATGAATCGCTAAGCCTTTCTTGTATTCTTTGGGGTTGCATTGGAATCAGCTCAGCATTTTATCTTGCCTCATAAGTGTGGGATAGTGAGAGAGTCATAGCTTTGGAGTCAGACACACAAAAATTCAAATCTCTCATTGCCACTTACCAACCAGAAATCAAAATTAAAACCCACACTTACATGGCTCCAAAGTCCTTGCTCTTTCTTTGAATCACACTGTCTCTAAAAGTAGGCATTTCTCAGCAGCCTGTTGTGATATCTGGTATGCCACCATTGGAAGCAATTTATATTTTAGGAAAAGGAAAACTAGTATTTATTGGGTGCCTGTGTGCCTACCACTCTGCTAGGCACTCTCATGTGTGTATAAATATAAATACAAATATATGGGATAGTGATGCAACTGGGGCTAGAGACCAAATACATATATATATATGTATATATATATATATTTGTATTTATATTTATATCTATATATATATCATAATTGCATGCATACATATATATGCATACTCATATATATACATATATACAAACATGCATACACTTAATATATAAGTATCTTATATAATTGACATAATAACCCTGCAAGTGAGGATCGGATGAATTAAAGTAAAAAATTAACAAGTTGCTACTGGAATTTGGTTTTAGAGAAGCTTGATTTCAAAGATAAAGTTTGTTCTACTATAACATGCAGCTTTGGGATCAATGTTCCTCTCAATTGCAAAAACAAAACAAAAACAAAAAGGTTTTTCTAGCATAGGAAAACATAGACCCTTTTATAATATAAAAAACCTAGAATAAATTCATGATGGTATCCAGTGATGTCTGTAAGCTCTTTGAGGGTAGGGAGAGTTCTTTGTAGTATATATACTACACTGCACTTGATGTGCTGTGAATGCACAAGAAATGTCTAAGAATAACAACCACTTAGAATTTGTTAGCATCTGGGATGTGTGTGAATAGTACAAGTCTATAATTATGATGTCTTACAGTTAAAAGGTCATGAATCTTACTATTTATTTATATTATTTATTTCCTCTGGGAAGTTCATAAATGACAAATTGGAATAGTTGGCTTTAGTTTTCTGGCTTCTCCTTAATTGCTTTTATTTTTCTCCAGCAATGAGACATCTCTTTTGATTTTTAATCAGGCTTTTAGCAAAAATATGAATCAATATTACAAATAATTAGCAATTTTCCACCCTTTTTATAAATTCTACACCCTTTCCCCATCTTGTAGAAGGTACTTATACATGCCAGGGCATGGAGGAAGATGTAAAGCCCAAAGTGAGTATAAGGGCATTCCTTTGAAATACAGATGGGATAGGGATGCACCTGGGGCTAGGGAACAATCTTTTGGCTCCCTGATCTAATTAGTTGGTTCTCTTTGATAATTATGCCAACTCTATGACTCTTTCTTTCTTTCTTCCTTTCTCTCTTTCTCTTTCTCTTTTTTTCTTTCTTCCCTCCTTCCTTCCTCTCTCTCCTTTCTTTTCTGTGTACATATGAAAGGAGCAAGTGTACTGGCAATTTGGAGAAATAACGATGAGGTGTAGAGGCTCAAGGAGAATTAAGCAGTCTGCAGGTTGCAGGAAACAAAATGGTGGGTGCAAAATCTGAGATGATAGTGGTACTATCAATCTTTCCTTTGTTTTTAGTTTCAGTCCTGACAAAATTATACAGGTTTTTACTGCTGCACAACAGAACGAAATCCCTGGCATATGCATCCCATATAGTGCAGTTTAATGTTTTGGGATATACGGGGAATCGATATATATTCTAGCATAGTTTTGATCATCACTATGTCATTTAGCATCTTTTTACATCAGGATGATATGTTGGATGAAACGAGGATCACTTACTAGTGAAGAGGGAAAGTTGCAAAGTAAAAGGCATATTATCACCCCAAAGTTATGATAAACCATGTATTTTAGATGAAAACAACATGCAAATTCAAAAGTTTAAAGTGCTTTATTCAGGGCTCCTGGGTGGCTCAGATGGTTAAGCATCTGCCTTCAGCTCAGGTCAAGATCCCGGGGTCCTGGGATAGAGTCCCGTATCGGGCTCCCTGCTCAGTGGGGTGCCTGCTTCTCCCGCTGCCTCTGCCTCTCTCTCTCTCTCTCTGTCATGAATAAACAAATAAAATACTAAAAAAAAAAGTTTAAAGTGCTTTATTCAAAAGACAAGATATAGAGTTCAACTAGTTATAGACTCTTTTAAAAAAGAAATTTTGATGGAATCTAGGGATTCCCTCCTGGAAAATAAGAATTGTTATTCAAATCACATCTTTGCAGGAAGAGAGAAAGGAAGTGAAAAAGGAAAAAACTATATAGGAAAACGAAGGGAAAAAAGTAGGAGGAAAGGATGAGGGGGTTTTGGAGGGGCTACTGGGAGATATTTGCCAGTGGGATTGGACAGTTAAACTAGAAGTCCCATTTTGGAGAGGAATGCCAAAGAAAGGAGTTAGTCCAAAGGTGTGTGTCAGTCATAAGAAGAGGAAATGTAGCCCTTGTATCACAAGGTGTTAAGTGTGAGGATTGCACTTCTGATCATCTATCACTTCTGGGGCCTTTGCCCTTTCTAGCCCACTGCCCTTCAAGTATTCCTCATTCATCTGTCTATGAACTTGGCACTAGAAAGCCAATCAATCATTGTCTGTGGAAGAGAGAGGAGGGAGGAAGGAAGAAAGGAAGAGAGGGAGGGACGGAGGACAAAGCCAAATAGGAGAATCAAAGAACCAATAAGAAGTTCATCCATGGATAATTTATTGTATACGTTTTCCATTCCATAGACCATGGCACAGCCATAAAAGTATTGCTGAATGTGCATTTTGGCTTGACATGAAGACATGTTCATGATATAATAAATGGAAAAAGCAAGTTAAGCACAGTATTGTGATAGCATATTTGTTTGTTTAAAATATATATAGAAAAAGTAGGGAAGTGCATTTCACAGAATGTCAACAATTATTTTCTGTCAGTATTTCCCCCCTCCTTTTAACTTTATGGTAACAATCATAGTAATAATAATTAAATTGAAATATCTGAGAGAAAATAAGAATGTTCTGGATAAGTTTTAGAGAGAAGTTGCACACCTGGGCCACATTTCTTTTAGGTACCTCTAGTATCTCTATGTATTTGGATGTGTTTATTCACATCCAGAGGACCTGGGGAGGATGCTCCCAGGTGTTCCTTTAAGACCTTTCACCTTTCTCAGATGGCATTCAGGTATTCTTCCCTTCTTAGAGCTGGACATGCTCTCCTGTCTCAGTATTTCCATTGCATTTTAGCCAAGGTTGCTCAGAAGCGTGAGGAATGTTGATAAAAATAATTTGGTCCCCTTTTAAAAACGGGGGCCTAGTCCCTGCCCAATCTCATTGCTTCCTAGTAGAAACTCCATGTAAGAATTTTTTCCCCTCTGGGATCTGCAATTACTCTTAGGGGTACTGGTTTTAGTAGGATCCCTGGTGTTAGGGAATCACACTAACTATTTCAGGCCCCTTAAGTACTGTATGAAATGTGTGTGAAGCACAAATAAGTTTTCATGAATAAGCAAGGGGATATGTAAGTGAATGAATGAATGAATTGTAATTTGAAATCAGAGGTCCAAAATCAGTTCAGCTACTGCAGTCTTTAATGTTTTAGCATCTACCATCTTCCAAACTTAGTTGCTTCACAAAATAATTATAGTGATTTTATATATATATATATATATATATAAAATATATATATATATAAAATATATATATATATATATCACTCTCAGAAATATCAGGAGAATTAAATGAGAAAGCATGTAAAATGTTCTTCATGAACTTTAAGCCACATAAACATACTTTCTTGTCTGAAATGTGACTCTTATACTTTTAGCTATAATAATTTTCCTGTGTGCATCATTTCGCCCAACAAGATTCTAAGCTCCTTAAGGTTGTGGTCACAATCTGGCTGAAAACTGTCTCCTTGTTTTTTATCATATTGCCTTGTTGCATCATTGGTTGCCAATAATTTTTTTATTTGTTTCATTTATAAAATGCTTCTACAGCATCCAACCCTATTGTAAATATTCTCCAAAAATAACTCATTTAATCCTCGTTGCAACTCTGTGAGGCAGGTACTATTATTATCTTCTCATTGGAGACAAGGAAACCAGGGCACAGAGAGGTTAAGTAACTTGCCTACAGCCACACAGGTAATGAATAAAGAAGCCCGAATTTGAACACAGTTACTCTAACTCCAGAGTATATGAGACAAATTTAAAGTATTATTATCGTATCGCCAGAATGGACAGAAAGGGACCTCTTTGAATGGATAAGATAATTAATGCAATTTAGTAAGCAACCTCTCTGTGTCAGGCACTATTCTGAGTGATTTATATCCATTATCTGATTTCTTTGAAGATATATCAATGTCCTCATTACCCTTCTTCTCCCACTTACATAGGAAAAGATTATGTAAATTTTCAGGAAAAAAATCTTATCTCCGTAATACATTTTTATTAAAGAACATTTTAAAAGTCATAATTAGATTTTAGGAGGTAGCCTTATTTAGTCCAGACTGATTTAATTCATTTCCACTGAGACAGGTACCTGTGGGCGAACTGGAGATAGAGGAGGCAAGTTACATCCATAGACTCGAAATGTCAAGACTCACTCATACTGCCCTAAATATCAGCCAGATATTTAGCCAGATATTTCTCTCTTAAAAGAAAAGACAAGTATATTTGGGGCCCATGCTTAGAGTAGCAATCTGAGCAGAAAAGAGGATGGGCTTTACAATCAGACAGCCCTGGATTCAAATCCTGTTATTCTAACTATGCATGTTCATAGGTAAACAACTCAACTTCTCCTAGTCTCTCTGTACGTCTGTAAATGGAGATTAATAATAATATTGGAGCTGTTGAAAATATAAATGCAGTCATGCAAGTTAAGGGGCCAAGAAGAGTGCTAGGGAGGGGAATGAGCTCCTGCAAAGGGAAATGTGAGAAGAGTGGCCGGTGGGGGACCAAAAGAAAGCACAGAGCAGGGCAAGAGTGTGGCAAATGATACAGTCAGTAAGGACTCTATGGTACAGACCCTGGTGGGCCATGGTAAGGATTCCTACTAAAAGCAGTGGGAAGATTTCAAGGGTTTCTGAAGAAGGAAGTAGTATGTTCAAATGTGTTTATTTTTTAAAGATTTATTTATTTATTTGAAAGAGAATGAGAGAGAGCGTACAAGTGGGGAGAGGGGCAGAGGAAGAGGAAGAAAGAGAATCTCCAGCAGACTTCCCTGCTGAGCAAGGAACCCGATGCAGGGCTCCATCCCATGACCCTAAGATCATGACCTGAGCCGAAATTAAGACTCAGATGCTTAACTGACTGAGCCACCCAGGCACCCCTCAAATGTGTTTATTTTTTAAAGAACTCTTTGGTCCAAAGTATGCAAGCAAATATTATATAGTTTTACTTTAAATATTTGCCCAATATGACTTCTTACTGAGTGCCAAATACTGTACCAACATTTTTTTCTCCTATATTACCTGGTTTAATTTTTATACATCCTGAAAAAAAACTAAACCTAAAATATTTTACATTTTACAAGTGAGGAGCTCAAGTGATACGAGAACTTGAGTTTGAATCCAGGCTTACCTGATTTTACATGCTCTTGACACCACCTGGCATTCATTGCCCCTGTAAGGGATGTGAGTGATAGTGGTGTAGGGGGTAGGAAAGGAGCACCAGGAGTATAGGGGCTCTGGAAGATACACCTTATTATAACCCCCCAGGGAGTCACACCTGCATTATCCCCTCTCCCTTAACACATCTAGACCTGGAACTTGCTCCTAGGCAGTTTGGCAGTTAAAAGGGTTATTCATTCCCATGACAGCATCAGGTTATGTAAGATTCTGTATTAGCAGACTGGAGCACAAGATTCTCCTGCTGGCTTTGGAGAAGTAAGATGCCATGCTGTGAGAAAGCTGTTTGGCAGCCTCCACGAGCTGAGAGTGGATACCTGGCTGACAATCAGCAAGAAAATGGTGCCCAGTCCTACAACCACAAGGAACTGAATTCTGTGAACAACTACCTCATCTTTGAAGGGGTCCCAGGATCCAGAAAGAAACGTGGCCCAGCCACCACTTTGATAGCAGCCTTATGAAAACCTTAGAAGAGGACACAGCTAAGCTGTGCCTGGACTCCTGACGCATAGGATGCAGCAGTTGTAAACTAGTCCAGGTTCTGGTATATCAAAGCAAAAGAAGAAATTGTGGTCACTTGCAGAGTAATATTTAACTCAAGGCTGTCCAATACCTGGAAAGAGAGAAAATGAGAGAAGAACAAATTCTCCAGAGAAGAGTCACAGGTCAAGCCAGAGATAGGGTATAGATTAGAATTGGAAAGGACACAAGATGGGGTCACCTATGAGTTGACTCAAGAAGCTATAATCCTACCTTTTCTGTTTTCCCCTTTTCCAGACAGTCTATGCTTAGCTTTAAGAGTAATTTTGGATTTTACCATACATATTACAGGAAGATAGAATTCCAGATATTTAGCTTTTTTTCCCAGGTGACTTTTCTTTAGCTAAATTCAACTATTTATTTATTTTATATCTGCTGAATAGTCAGCCTGAGAACACATGGACTAGATGCATGTTCCATATACCACATTCACAAGTAAAATAGAAATCTTGAGCCATTAACTGACCATTTTCATTCATATGTAGGGTAGCTCTGCTATTTTTTTCTTTTTCTTTGAAAAATGATATAACAATATAAAGATATGTTTTTTAACAATGTTTAATGAACTATACTATTTTCTATATATGTATTTTTCCCCAATCATTGTCCATATGTATTTGTTAGAAAGTTGCAGTCTTAATGAGAATGTTTTCAGTTGAAAGAAACAGCAAGCACAACTAAAACTGACTTGTACTATAGGGACTGTGATCTAATATATCAGGAAGTACAGAGGCAGAGTGGGTTTATTTAATGTCAGTTTATTTTTTTTTTTTTTTAAAGATTTTATTTATTTATTCATGACAGACAGAGAGAGAGAGAGAGAGAGGCAGAGTGAGAAGCAGGCTCCCAAGGAGCAGGGAGCCCGATGCGGGACTCGATCCCAGGACCCTGAGATCATGACCTGAGCCAAAGGCAGACGCTTAACCATCTGAGCCACCCAGGCGCCCTAATGTCAGTTTATTCAAGGCAAAAGCCAATAGATATATAAAGGTACTTTTACCAAAAAGATTGAAAAAAAAAGTGGTTATAGAGGTCAGGTTTCAGGTTTTTTCCATCTCTACAAACTGCTATAGTCAATGTTCGTTTCATTCTCTGGTCGAAAGATCCCTGCAATGTTTGCAGGCATCACATACAGATAAGATGGTGAGCTGAGGAAGCAGAGAGAGCCCACAACCTCTTGCAGCTTTCTTAAGAGCAAGGCTATTTTTCATAAAAGCCCCCATCAGATTTCCATTATAGCTCTTTGGCTAGATGTTACATACATAGTCCTAAGCCAACCACTGGCAATGAGAATGGGGTACCCCTAAAGCAAGCAAATCAATCAAGAAATTGGCTGCCTACAAGATAAGGCAGGAAGATAGCAGAACAAAATCAGATAAAGCATCAAAGTAGAAATAGATTCCAGGTGGTGTCTACTACAAAGTGTATTACATTTTTTTTAAGAAGTTGCTTTCCTACATCATCTTAAAAATATATATTCTTGGGATCCCTCGGTGGCTCAGTTGGTTAAGCGTCTGCCTTTAGCTCAGGTCATTATCCCAGGGTCCTGGGATTGAGCCCTGCATCAGGCTCCCTGCCCTTATGGGGAGTTTGCTTTTCCTTCTCCCTCTGTCTCTCCACCCCGCTCCTGCTCTCTCTCGCAAATAAATAAATAAAGTCTTTTATATATATTATATATATATAATATATATTCTCATGTTGAAATACCATAATTTACTAACCTTTGCCCTAATTCTTTGTTTAATTTCAATGGGTTTATAAAATAAAATGTGAGGTGGTATTTTCCAACCTCCTCAATTTCTATGTCAGTGATTTTTAGGGACTATGGTGGGCGAGGTTTTTCTATGAAGCTAGTTTTAACTATACTAGAAGAAAAAGTTTTATATGAATTGAGTATTAAAGAGATGATACTATTTTTTAAAAAACCATCTTGGTATTTTAGTTAGCCCTCAAACAATAGTAAAAAAGTAAATCATTTATCTGGGATTAAGCACAGACAGCACAGGAAAGGTCCATGATAGGTTAATTTATTTGCAATTAAACTCTGGTAGCATTTAGTTTATTTATGTTATCTCAGGCTCCCAAACTTCTAAGTAAATTTTGTTTGGGAAAATCCCAGAATTTTTTTTGGCATTTTTAGTAACAACAACAGCACAACCTCCTCCATTTTTTGGGCTCCTATTATTTGCCATATTATCTTTTATTATCATAATTAACCCTAAGAAATCAATATTATTATCTCCAGAGATTACCTTTAAATGGATTACAAAAGAATGCGTTTCAGAGGGTAGTGAAAATGGATATCTCACCTACGTTTTCTAACTCAAATATCCATAGCATTCTGCTGAGCTAACTTGCCCAGAATAGTAGCTACTCAATAAATAGTTGTTAAATCAGTGGATAAACAAATTTTAAGCTCAAATAAGTGTTTTTGCTCCCCAGGATCATTAAAATGCCGTTTAAAATCACACCATATATTCTCTACCAATTAAGGTACATTTAGCAGAATATAGTCTTTTCAGTTTAAGTTGATTCACTTGATTTGATTTGGTTTGTTGTAATAGGCAAAAGTATGGTCCTCCCCAGAGCTTTGAATAATGTTCCTAGTTTCCCCCAATCACCCTAAAGTGTAGCTAATTAAGTAGGAAAAAAGGAAAAAGAACCTTCTCCACAGGAAAGTCATTTTGTCTACGTGGCTATTTTAGATGGATTTTATTAGCAGAATGGAACCAGTAATGAAAGGATGGCTAACATGGATGACCTTTCTCATTAGTCACAAAGATCAGAAGGCAAAGAATTGTTGAGAAACCTTTCCATCCTTCCAACTTTGTTAGGAAGAATTGCAGATTAAATCCATAAACTCAGGACACATCATCTTGAAGCAGAACACTTCAGTTCCCTTTGGAAGCAGGCGAGCAGCAAATGAACCAGCTTCTATTTCACATGCTCACTGACACAAATCTTGTCAGGATTTGGAGTGTGGGATGAGCTTGTGTGCATTTGTCTGTGTGTCTGTGTACGCACATGTGGTGCAGGCTTATTTTGCCTCTCACATATTCATGATTTCATAATTATGACCCAGAGAGTTGTATTCACCTGTTGCTGCCTGGAATCCTATACTCATGGGAAGACTGCTGTCAGCAGATGCTAGACACCACAGTGCAGTTGTTGCGAGAGATGATAACATGGTAGCTCAGTCACTTTCTGTCTTAAGCCACCAGGTATTTGCCACCATGTCACTCACTTATGCCTCCATGTGAGTTGTTAGGAATACAAAAGGGAAGTAAAAAATGGAAGGGAAGTCACAATGGTTGACCTTTTCATATATGCTGGGTATAAGGCACTTTGAGTATCTCCTTCTTACTCCTCCCAGTGATTCTTTAGTTAGGTGTTATTCCAATATCAGAGATGGGAAATGAGGGCCCTGCCAGTTAAACAGCAGACCTGAAGTCATAAAGCCAGTAAAGCTGCAATTTCAACGCGGGCCTCAGGTGAGGGGGAAAAAAAAAAAATCTAGAGATTTTTGTAAAATAAAAACATACTTAATGGGCTATTGATAGAATCACTCAGCAGGTTAATACAACTGCTTCCTATTCTAATAAGTGTACAGCATCCAGATGACGCATTGTTACGTATTAGGATCTTAGAGTGAGCACATATCAGAAATAGGACATTTGATTAAGGTAGTCATATTTATGAAACATTTAAAGACTTCTGAATGTACACAAAAGATGCTGAAGGAATAGAGTTGAGAAATTATCTGACAAGAGAAATTTTTTATGAACTACAATCATAAATTACCCTAATCTAGCTCTCTCATTGGAGCATTTGAAGCCAAAGAGCAGAAGACTTCATTTCCTTGCCGAAGATCACTGACCTTTCCACTGCATCAAGTGATGCTAATAAGACAGTCTCAGAAAAAGTTCCCTAACAAGGAGTCACATCTTGGGCTGATTTTAAGTCAAAAGCCTTGCCTCCAGAGTTCCAGTACTATCTTCCCTTGGGGTAGTGGAGGTTTCCCAAGAAAACAACCACATTCTCTTCAGTCCCAGGAAGAGGGCCTCCTCAGAACCTGTGAGATTCATATTTGGTAAAATTTTATAAAAACTTTAAGTGTCTGACAACAAAAGGGGAAAGAAAGAAAACTCATATTTTCCTTCTCAAAACAAAGTGTTCTGTCAAAATCCCAGTGTTGTGGGATAAAATCATGTTGTAACTATCTCAAAAGGGGAAAAATAATGCCTAGATACATTAGTTTTATTTTAGTTACAATTAATAATTGTCAGAGATGAACACTAACTTGAGGTCTGTTTGATTCCAAGCTTGTGTTCTTGATTTCTAACTATTGGTTCCCAGAGACATTTAAGTGGAAATTATTCAGTTGCCTGTCAAGGGTGTGTTGAAAGGAACCTCGCATTGGGAAGCAGGATGGTCTTCATAACCTCTTAGATCTTTTCATTTTCTCAGCTTCTTTGATGTTATGATGCAGCTGGATGACATACTTAAAAAACTCAGGTGAGGCTAATGATGAAAATTGGTGCTTAAAATAGAGCTTTGGAGGCTTTCACTTATCTTGATCTTCTCTCTAAAACTCTGTGGATGATTGGCATTTGGCTCCATTAAAGGTTTATACACCATGGGAAAAATGTTAGAAATTGCTCCCTCCAACCTTACTATAACATGGTTCTTGGCAGCTAAGCCACATGCCAACTCCTGAGTGGTTTACTTGGTGTGAAGATAATTACTCTAGGGTTAATTACAGAATTCTTCCAGCTTTGTTATGCAGGTTCCTCAGAGACAGATTCTATTTTTTGGATGCAGTGTGTAAGACTGACTACATATAAATGTGCTGCACCATTTGCAGACATGAATCCATGTAATTGTATAAAATTCCAAGAGGCTGAATGGTGAAGTTCACTTGGTTCTTCCATTCCTCCCTTCCATTCCTTTATTAAATACTGTGGACATACAGTGATAATGTGTTAGACATTTTCTAGAGTTACCATGGGCTGATTGGGCAAATGATTTAGAGATCAGTTTGTATCTATATCGTGAGATTTTTTTAAAACTGTAAATTCCTCTCTCTGAAACATCTGAGACTGTTGAACATTCTCATTAATTTTTTTTCTGTATTGTCTCCAAAGTTTTGTCAATTAGATTTTTTTACTTCAATTAACAGAAAACATAATGTGACTTAAATAATGAGGACATCATTTGCCATATAACTCTCAAATTGTAAAAAATATAGAGATAGGAATACAATCAGTGGCAATTATGTACATTGTCGGCTCTGCCTCTCTGGATTCTCTCTGTTTTCTTCTCAGGGTCTTCTTTGTCTTCAGGGTGGCTCATCATGACCACAGGATGGCTACCAACTACAACTGGGGCAACATGTTTCTTGGTCTACATACATTGGGAGAAAAAGAGGAACGTTACCAATACATGTGATATGAGTCCTTCTTATAGGGCTTATGGGGTGCAACCTAGGTTACTAGACTAATATGAGTGTATAGAGAAATACGTCTGCTAATCTGGAATGATTTAGAATGATTAGAATTTATTTCTGAAACTGGGATTTTAGTTCACAAACTAGCTCTTATACATGGAGGGCAAGGAGAGACCAAAGAAAGAAGTAGAGCACTCCAGATTTGCAGGTGTCAGGTTCTAATAAGCAAGGGAACTTGCATACAAGGCTTTTCTTGGATGGCCATGGGACAAGTGGATGTCTGCAACTAGCCACCAAAATTTTAAAAGTTTGTATAGAGTCCTTTATTGGGTTTAGTCACATATACCATGCACATGGGCTCAGCAATACCTTACTCTCTAAAAGGCTATGTTTTGGGGACATCTCCCACTGTGAGAATGGTGAGGAACTTAAGTTTTAAGGACAGGAGAAGAGGAATCTCTGGTTGCTTGGGTTTAGCATGTGGATCAACCAGCAGTCATGCTCTTTCTATTACCTCCTCCAACATGGGGATGGGTTCAGTTCCTCTACATCATGTAAGAAGGGCAAAGTGGACACCTTAGCATCCCTGGTGTCCTGCTAGGAAGCAAGAAGGTATGATAGGTACTGTGTAGTCAACCAATGGTTTCCTTTATGCACGGCAACACACTCTTCTAGTAACTCCTCTCTCTCCTAAGCCTATTCTCCTTTCACAGACACTTCAGTGTTGGTGTTCTCTGAGTTCTGTTCTTGAAATTCCATTTTCACTCTAGAGATGATTTGTGTGTTACTATAATATATACTATACACATTATGTCATAGATGTATATGGTGTATAGAGACTGAGGGAACAGACTCTGAAGCCAGGCAACCCAAATTTGAATCCCAATTTGATTATGTGGGCTTGATTCATCTTAAGGAATTTCTTAAATTCTATATGTCTCATTTTCTTAAAATGGAAAAATTAGGACAAAAACAGCATTTATCTCACAAGGCAAAAGGTTTTATAAGGATTAAATAACAAAATATGTAAAGCTTACAACAGTCTCTGGCCTCATTTTAAAAACCTTCCTTATGGTGCTTCAACCTCAAGAAAGTTTGATTTGAGCAAAGGAAGGGAAAAGAAGACAAGGCACACTGTCTTGTTTCTTATTATCTTATTTTAGGTTCAAAATGACAACGATGATGAATGTCTTTTTTTTTTTTTTTTGATGATGAATGTCTGAAGAAACAACTTGTGTTTCTTTATGCCCACTGTTTCAAAGGAGGGAATCAACATTTACTGTGGTCTTGGTATATGCTAAGCACTGCGGGGGGTACTTTAAATTCACCTTCTTCTCTAATTTCCCTCAAACTACATGAAGCAATGTTGTTGTTATTCTTTTTTTTTTTTAAGATTTTATGTTTTATTTGACAGAGAGAGAGATAACGAGAGCAGGAACACAAGCAGGGGGAGTGGGAGAGGGAGAAGCAGGCTTCCTGCTGAGTAGGGAGCCCAGAACCCTGGGATCATGACCTGAGCTGAAGGCAGACGCTTAACGACTGAGCCACTCAGGCACCCATGTTTTTGTTATTCTTTTACAAAGAAAGAGCCCAGGCTCAGAAAACAGGAGTGTATTGCCCAAGGACAGTACATGGGGAAATCAGGATTTGAAATCTGATTAGTCTAACTTTGCTTACTTATTTTTACTTATTCCTTAGGCTTTGGTTTAATCATTGTTTCTTCTTTAAAGCCTTTTCGGACCACTCAGACTAGGTTCTGTTATCCACTTCTTTGTTTGCAGAAGACCCTCTGCTGCAATGTTCATCACATCACATTGTCATCATCCAATATTGTCACATTTTTTATGTGTTTCCCCTTACAGACTTTTTCCCCCTCATAGACTTTTACCTCCTGTTATGTTTTCAGCAGACAGCAGCAACCTCCGTAAGTGTATATTGAATGAGCAAGTAAATTCATGGGCAGACATGAGAGCCTTTAAACCCCACAGTGTTCTTTCTTCTATGACACTTAGATCTTCAGTCTTCTCTTAACAGAAATGTGCCAAGTTGGGAAGGATGGAGATGTATGTATATGTTGTGTGTACATGTATATGAAAGCCAAATGATTTGACAAAATCTGATTTATATATATCTATATATATATATATTATATAGATATATATATAATATATATATTAGAGAGAGATTCTATATAGATGTACCATAAATATAGGTGATATTGATATAGATATATCTAGTCTATAGATATATCTGTATATTCTGGAGATGTTCTAGTAAGTGAGAACTCCAAAGGACCTCAGCACCTTACTTCTTCCCACCCAAGGCTGGGATTTTGTAGACTGGCCAATTGAAGGACAGAAAGAAGTGACCGGTAAAGTTCCCTTGATTAATCGCTGGAGGAGATGAGCTGTATATGAATCCTTATGTCTCCTGCACTCAAATGAAGACCTTCCTTTTAAACATTTCTGTGAGGCAGACACATCTGGTTGTATCACTTTGTCAGATCATTTGACTTTGTTTTGTAAAGTGGAAGAAAATCTTGAGAAAACTTCAAATTATTAACAAAAGAACAAAATGTATATGTTAAAATGGAATACAAATCTTGTAGTTCAAATTATAACAAATTCTAAACTTCAAATTATAACAAAGTATATAACATACATATACATAACAAGTTATAAACTTCAAATTATAACAAAAGGACAAAGTGTATATGTATGTGTATGTTAAAATGGAATACAAATCTTGTAGTTTCTTATTGCCCTTTAGCTTTTTTTTTTTTTTTTAGTTGTTTTCCCCTTCTTTGTTACTGTTCCTAAACATTCACTTTTGAGGGGCATGCATATTATGCAGAATCAGAGAAGATCAATTTAATGTAAGGCCGAAGATTCAGATATTTTATGGGACTGGGGATATGGGTTCCAAGAGAAAGGTTTGTGGTCATTTTCCAAATTAATGTACAATATATAGAAACACTGAAGGAAAACAGTTTTGATTTTCACAGTAAGTAAATACTGACTTTCTCACTTTAAATAGCTCTGCAGCTTTCTTTGGAAAGTGGGTAAGGAACACTTCATAAAAATAAAAGTTCATGGATGCAATTTATTTCTTACATGTTCGATTATTCATAAATCTATTAAGGCAACTCAGATGATTAGTTGATCATATTTACATAGCAAATATTTACTAAGTGTCTTATAAGCATTAAGTGCTGTGCTGAGTAAAATGCTGGATGAGTCTCTCAGTTATTATTCTCAAGGAGTTTTCCATCCAGCAACAACATCCGGATGGAGTGCACACTACAGTTTATGGAGGCTGTCTTTATTGTCACTTTTATTTGCATTAACACATGCTGATAGTTATAACAGTCTTATAGCTAGACAGGTGAGCATGGTTATTTTCTTTTCATTTTACAAATGAGAAATTGGAGGTTTAAGGATGGTAAGTGACTTGGTCCAACTCAAAATAGTTAAATGATGCCAAGATTTGAATGTAAAGCACTTAACACAATGCCCAGTGGACTTAACACAGAACCATGCCTTAGATATTAGTAATAAGGGAATTTGCATCACTTCATTTCTCATTTTATGAACCTGGAACTTCAGTGTATCTTATTAGTATTAATAGTCTAAAACAACAATACCAACAAGGTGAAAATTCTGTCACTGGATAGTTAATTTTGATTTTAAAGCACATCATTTATCCTAGTATTGGTACTCATTTTGTGCATATCAATTACTACACTGGATTGCATGTCTTTGTTTTGCTTTATTGGTATTTTTTTTCCTCTCTCCCACCCAAACAAACAAACAAAACAAACAAATAAAAACCAACTTCTGGTATTTTTACATATGGTGCTTAACTCAATAACAGTGTGTTAAGTTGAATTATATGTGTCTACTTCTAAGAGGCAGTTTATTATGGTGGTTAGAAAAACAAGCTCTGGTGTCAGACTCTCTGGGTTTAAATCCTGTCTCCACCACTGTTAAGCTTTGTGACCTCTGGAAGATTTCCTAGTCTCTCTGTGACTTTGTCTCCTCATCAAAAGTGAGGATGAATGTAATTATGTCATACTGATATGGTCCTGATTAAATGTGAAGATGTTCTTAGCACACTGACACCTTAGCTTCGATTAGAACTGAATTTCTTTTGGGGAACCTGGGTGGCTCAGATGGTTAAGCATCTGCCTTCGGCTCAGGTCACGATCCCAGGGTCCTGGGATCAAGTCCCGCATCGGGCTCCCTGCTGGGTGGGGAGCCTGCTTCTCCCTCTGCCGCTGCCTCTCTCTATCTCTCTCTGACTCTCATGAATAAATAAATAAAACATTAAAAAAAAACTGAATTTCTTTTACTTCCTCCTGTTTCTTTCTCATTTTACTAATGATCTCAACTTGATTATGTAGAAAAATCTCCTGGCAACCTGGGTAAAATGTAGATTCCTAGACCCCACTTCCCAGGTAACTGTACCCTAAGGGTTTGATGTGGACTCAAACAATTTGCATTTTTCCCAAGCGTTCCTAGTGCCTTTGCTGTAGGTGGTCCACCATCCACATTTTGAGGAACTCAGTCTTGGGTTGTGTATGCATTTTCTTTTGCAGTCTGCACACCATTCCCAGTCCTTGTCCCCATGTCCTGGTTAGGAGCCAGCACTGTGTGTTTTCATAATTCCCTGAATTGCTACCCACAGGATGGCAGGAACATTCCAATTTTCCAGTCATATTCACATTTCAACCCTGCCCAGCACCTTCACTAAATCATTAAGTGTCTAAAAGCTGGAGGCAACAAACCTTTTCCCACTAAACCACAAATCTCTCTAATTTCTTGGAAGGTGCCTTGAAATGTCAAAGGGAACCACAAAAGCAACATTCTCAGCATAACTATTAGTGGGTAGACCCACATGCCATTTCCTGGGAGTTAAATGCTGATGACAGTTCCTTCTATAGAAGAAAAAAAAAAGGAAAGTAGCAAAGGAACAAGAAAAGTTATGAAGTTCATATTAAAATTATGCACATGGGAAGTTAGAACATGGCACTCATGCACTCATATGCCAGAAATACTTCCTGGAAAGCTCCTATGTGAACGGCAGCTTGGGCTTTAGGTAAGAAAGTAGAGAAAAATCTGAGCTAAGCTAGCTCCGTGGCTGGAAGGAGCTGTAAAAATAATGAAAATTGCTACTGCTTGTCTAGTGCTAAGTGCCAGGCACAGTGGCACATGTCTTCTGCCCAATTTACATGGTCAAAATCTTATATATAGATAGTGTTAGGCAGAGGTAGAGATAGGAGTATCTCAGTCTCTCTCCCTCCCCAGCTTCATAAGAACACACCAGTTGTCTTCTCGGCTTCTTTGCCCCAGTGTTTCTGACCAGGTTATCTCTGCCGAAAAGGTCCCAGGGACCTTAATAGTGCCAACTCTAAGAATAAGTCAGCCTGACTGAAAGAGAAGAGGGGAAGCAATTAGTGAAGAGGATGAATTGAGTTACATAACGAAACCCCTTTACTTCACTTCAGTGAAAAGTAGAAGGAAGAGGCTTTGAAAAAGAAGGAAAACAAAGCTGAAATTCGTTGAGTAGAGAGGTGTTACTTTGTTTTGGTGGCAGAGATGGTTGTGAGGTACAATCTGGGCTCTCATCAACTGAGGGGTAATAGGGCTAAGACCACAAACTCGAGGCCAGAATCCCTAGGTTTACATTTCATCTGCCTCACTTATTTTGTGACCTTTGCTGTTCCTTCAACTCTGCTTGCCTCTGTCTTTTCTCCTTCATCATTTTCTCTATAAATGCTGATGGTGGTGGTATCACTGTCTCTTTGGATTGACACCAAGAATAAATTATTTTAACTTATAAAAAGTGCTTAGAATCAAGCCTGGCACACAATGACCACAATTGAAGCACTTGCTGTCATTTTCATGTCTGTAGTCTGTAGAGCCTAAACCAAGTCCAAAGAAAGAAATGGCAATAAAAAAGGGATAGGGCAAGTAGATGGAAAAAGGTAAGAGAGGGAGGGATGCCAAGAGAGAAAATATTCATTAAAAGTCACTATCGTCTGTCCTGCTGCAGACATTATCTCTTTTAATGTAGAGATTTTTTTTTTTAGCTCCCTCTTCAAATATTTGCCTCATTTGAAGTACTTTGTTTACTTTATTTTGAGTAGGGAATGCATTCATGAACACGAGTGCAAGGAAACCCATGTGCACTTCCCTACACATGCACACAACTTGAGAGGAAGGAAACAACCTTCATTTTCACATTTCTAGATGTCAGTAGAGGTGTTCCATAATAGTAGCTCCCTTAATGGCTACCTGCTGAGTATTTCTGTTCTAGCAAAGAAGAGAATAAACGTGCTTAATACGAAGGTACTGCAAAACACAATCTGTCACTGACGCAGAAGAAAGCCCCTTTCGACTCTCTGAAATTCTCTTTTTTTCCTGGTTACAGTACGTGGGCTAACCAACTATGTGTTTGGTTCTTATTATGGATGGATGGATGGATGGATGGATGGATGGCTGGATGAATGAATGGATTTTTCCTCTTCAAGAAATCTACTTAACTCAAATTTCTGTAGCACACTGGGCCAGGGAATCAGTGTTTCCTGAAGTCACAGAAAAAGGAAGTTTGTTTCAGTTTTACCACAACCAGCAGTTAAAGCAGATGGTCTATTTAAAGAAAGCAGTTAAATCCCACCATTTAAGCCTGTCATGATCCTCAATTGGTCACTTTATAAAGAAAATTCTCTGACCATCCTTTTCTGGTAGAAATTTACTAGGAAAAATCCATAATGAGGTCTGATTATTGGAAGCTTAAAGTTTCTTCTCTGGCTTTCATTTGAAAATAATGAAGCCTCCTCTGAACAAATAATACATTGTATGTGAAAAAAAAAAAAGATAAAAATATGAAGGCTTGAAGCCACCTTGACAATAGATCTGATTTGATCCGACTGATTAAAAGGGTCAATGGGAGTTCATTTTTTTTTTTCTCCCTTAGGAAAAAAAAAAATAAGAAAAATAGGCCTTCTACATCTATATGAGGATAATCTTTGTGAGTAGAAGAGTCACAATTCACATACAGCTGAGCAAAAGAAATCTTTAGTGACAGAACCTATACTACCAAACTGTAGGGCTTAGTTACAATTTCCCCTTGACACTAAAATGCACCTTTTCAGTGTACATTGTGATGGAAGGTCCTTCTGCTATCTCTTTAACTGATATATACTCATAAAATGTAATCATATGATGTGCTGCATTTTTATGGAAATAAAATGTGACCAATAAACTCCACATAAGGATCTGAAAAAATTGACATTCTTGCAATTTTGATTTCAGTAATGAATGCATTCATGTATGTGTGAGTGCAAGGAAACCCATCTATCTGCATGTGCGCATATGCACACATAGCTTGAAAGGAAAGGAGTAACCTTCATTTCAGTATTTTTAGTTATCACTGGAGGTTGTTCTAGAGTAGGTAACCTTACTGGCTACCTGCTGAGTATTTCTAGTCTTTACTGCTGTGTTCATTTTATTTGCCTCTGTTATCTCTATGGAGGGAGGATGTGAATGATTATATCAAGAGTAGTTGAGAAAGTTTTCCATTACTGAACATTTTGATGAAGGTTAGTCTCAGATAAAGCACACACACCACAAACAAAATCAGCAACCTAGATTAGGTTTTACACGAGGGGTTTGAAGCCAGAGAGCACTGGATTGAACAATAAATTTGTCATGTACTGCTGTGTGATATTGGCTGAACTCTATGACTGCTTGAAGCCTTAGTTTTCTCATCTGTAAAGTGAAGACTATTACATAGATCAGACCCTCAATATATGGAAAGTGGTTGTTGTCATTACTGTTGTTGTTATTTGATTATATTTGTACTTACCTGGCCTAGTATCTATTTCTGACCCCATCTACTCTATCAAATATTCTAACCCTGCCCACAAAAAGTGAGCAGATAGACCCCACTCTATAAATATGCTATTTATTTGAAGTCCACTTATGAGTCAGTTACCTGAACTCTGAGATGATTTTCTCCTCCATGTTAATAGTAGCATGAGTAGCATGAGTTGGCTAATTCATTTCCAATACCTATTCTTTGCCAGACCTTGTGCAAATACTTTACATGTATTATGTCATTAATCTCTATTAAAGTCCCATAGAAATTTTTTAAAAGGAGCCAAGACTTAGCAAGGGTATTTTCCAAGGTCACACACTGTAGTTTATGGCAACACCAAGCCCAACCCAGATTTTTCCAACTCAAAATCCCTGTCCTTTTTTACTGCACCATTTTGCCTTTCAATAGTAAGAAAAGTAATGATCAGGAAAAGGATAGGTCAGACATGGGGCTAATTTGCAAAAGCCCACCAAACTCAAAATGTAGCTAACATTTAGACCATTGTCTCTTTGTGTTTGTGTATCTACTTGGAAGCCTTCAGTTACAAGTAATAGAAAAACCTGACTCAAACAACCTTACAGATAGGGAAATTAATCACCTCAGGTACTACAAGGCCAGGGGTAGGAGGAGTGCTAATCTTAATTCAGTTTGTAGCACAGCATCACTTTAAAGACCCAAGGATCTTTCCACCTCTCCTCCCTTCTGCCTCTTCAGTGTGACTTTCATGTTTATTATACTAAAATGATTTCTGCATGTCCAGATGTCATATGTGGATATCTCTTCCTGTATCTCTCTTTTAGGCATGATGAATCCTTTTCTAGGAGCCCTAGTAGACTTTTTTCTTTTTTTTAATATCTCATACTAGGATTGGGATATATGCCCATAATAAACAATCAATGACAAGGAGATTGGGATTATGGGGACAGTTTTAGTAAAACTTTTGGAGTGGGATGGATGCTGGGAACACAATGAGTAAACCTGTCAAATGTGTGTGTATGAGTGTGCTTGTAGCCACATGCAGGGATTGTACAATATTTCTTTTTTTTTTTTTTTTTTTTTAAAGATTTATTTATTCATTTGAGAGAGCGAGAATGAGAGAGAGTACATGAGAGGGGGGAGAGTCAGAGGGAGAAGCAGGCTCCTCACTGAGCAGGGAGCCCGATGCGGGACTCGATCCCGGGACTCCAGGATCATGACCTGAGCCGAAGGCAGTTGCTTAACCAACTGAGCCACCCAGGCGCCCTGTACAATATTTCTATACACAGTGGATAATATCCCTACTTCTCTGAAGATAGAGTAGCCTCCTCTTCCCTTTTGTGGTATCCATTCCAACCTGGAAATAGAGAATATGTGACTAACTCTTATGGAATTGATTTGACTATAGTCCAGTTTAATATCCCTTGCCAATCTCTAATGAACAGGGATGGCAATTGGATAAATTAGATAAACCCATTCAGGGAAATCACTTGAATAAGAGAATCTATAACCATAATGCCAAAGTCTTACTTATAAGAGAGTCCTTCAACAGTGCATTTTAAGAACTGTGATGAAGTGGATTTATATTATATAGAAGTTTCAGTGAGTTCATATTTGTCTCAGTAAATATCTTCATTTCTTTTTGGATAAATACTTAGGATTGATATTATCGGCCCTAGGGCTAGGTATATTTTCCAAATTGGTATAACTTTTACAAGTTGATAATCAAACTAGAAACATGTTCCATGAACATTTGGTGTTGATTTATTTTAAAAATTACCATTTTAACAGGTATATGGTGGTTATCTCACTTGAGTTTTAATTTGCCTTTCCCAAAGAATTAATGTCTTATACTTTTTCATGTGTCTGTCATTTCTTTTTTTTATTTTCTTATTTTTTTTTAATTTTTTAAAAATTTTATTGTTATGTTAATCACCATACATTACATCATTAGTTTTTGATGTAGTGTTCCATGATTCATTGTTTGTGCATAACACCCAGTGCTCCATGCACAATGTACCCTCTTTAATACCCATCACCAGGCTAACCCATCCTCCCACTCCCATCCCCTCTAGAACCCTCAGTTTGTTTTTCAGAGTCCATCATTTCTCATGGTTCGTCTCCCCCTCCAATTTCTACACCTTCATTCTTCCCCTCCTGCTATCATCTTTTTTTTTTTTCTTAACATATATTGAATTATTTGTTTCAGAGGTACAGATCTCTGATTCAAAGTCATGCACAATCCACAGCGCTCACCATAGCACATACCGTCCCCAATGTCTATCACCCAACCACTCCATCCCTCCCAGCCACCCCCACTCCAGCAACCCTCCGTTTGTTTCCTGAGATTAAGAATTCGTCATATCAGTGAGGTCATATGATACATGTCTTTCTCTGATTGACTTATTTGGCTCAGCACAATACCCACCAGTTCCATCCATGTCCTTGCAAATGGCAATATCTCATTCCTTTTGATGGCTGCATAATATTACATTGTATATATATACCACCTCTTCTTTATCCATTCATCTATCGATGGACATCTGGGCTCTTTCCACAGTTTGGCTATTGTGGACATTGCGGTTATAAACATCAGGGTGCAGGTACCCCTTTGGATCCATACATTTGTATCTTTGGGGTAAATACCCAGTAGTGCAATTGCTGGATCGTAGGGTAGCTCTATTTTCAACTTTTTGAAAAACCTCCATACTGTTTTCCAGAGTGGCTGCACCAGCTTGCATTCCCACCAACAGTGTAGGAGGGTTCCCCTTTCTCCACATCCAAACAACATCTGTCTTTTCCTGACTTGCTAATTTTAGTCATTCTGACTGGTGTGAGGGGGTATCTCATTGAGGTTTTGATTTGGATTTGGATTTCCCTGATGCCGAGCAATGCTGAGCACTTTTTCATGTGTCTGGTGGCCATTTGGATGTCTTCCTTGGAAAAATGTCTGTTCATGTCTTCTGCCCATTTCTTCACTGGATTCTTTGTTCTTTGGGTGTTGAGTTTGATGAGTTCTTTATAGATTTTGGATACTAGCCCTTTATCTGATATGTCATTTGCAAATATCTTCTCCCATTCTGTCGGTTGACTTTTGGTTTTGTTGACTGTTTCTTTTGCTGTGCAAAAGCTTTTTATCTTGATGAAGTCCCAATAGTTCATTTTTGCCCTTGCTTCCCTTGCCTTTGGCGATGTTTCTAGGAAGAAGTTGCGGTGGCTGAGGTCGAAGAGGTTGCTGCCTGTGTTCTCCTTTAGGATATTGATGGACTCCTGTCTCACAATGAGGTCTTTCAACCATTTGGAGTCTATTTTTGTGTGTGGTGTAAGGAAATGGTCCAGTTTCATTCTTCTGCATATGGCTGTCCAATTTTCCCAACACCATTTGTTGAAGAGACTGTCTTTTTTCCATTGGAGATTCTTTCCTGCTTTGTCGAAGATTAATTGACCATAGACTTGAGGGTCCATTTCTGGGCTCTCTATTCTGTTCCATTGATCTATGCATCTGTTTTTGTGCCAGTACCATACTGTCTTGATGATGACAGCTTTGTAATAGAGCTGGAAGTCTGGAATTGTGATGCCGCCAGCTTTGCTTTTCTTTTTCAACATTCCTCTGGCTATGCGGGGTCTTTTCTGGTTCCATACAAATTTTAGGATTATTTGTTCCATTTCTTTGAAAAAAGTGGATGGTATTGTGATGGGGATTGCATTGAATGTGTAGATTGCTGTAGGTAGCATTGACATCTTCACAATATTTGTTCTTCCAATCCATGAGCATGGAAAGTTTTTCCATTTCTTTGTGTCTTCCTCGGTTTCTTTCATGAGTGTTTTAGAGTTTTTGGAGTACAGATTCTTTGCCTCTTTGGTTAGATTTATTCCTAGGTATCTTATGGTTTTGGGTGCAATTGTAAATGGGATTGACTCCTTAATTTCTCTTTCTTCTGTCTCATTGGTGGTGTATAGGAATGCCACTGACTTCTGTGCATTGATTTTATATCCTGCCACTTTACTGAATTCCTGTATGAGTTCTAGCAGTTTTGGGGTGGAGTCTTTTGGGTTTTCCACATAAAGTATCGTATCATCTGCAAAGAGTGAGAGTTTGACTTCGTCTTTACCGATTCAGATGCCTTTTATTTCTTTTCATTGTCTGATTGCTGTGGCTAGGACTTCTAATACTATGTTGAATAGCAGTGGTGATAGTTGACATCCCTGCTGTCTTCCTGACCTTAGGGGGAAAGCTCTCAGTTTTTCCCCATTGAGAATGATATTCGCTGTGGGTTTTTCATAGATGGCTTTTTTTTTTTTTTAAGATTTTACTTATTTATTTGAGAGAGAGAGTAAGAGAGAGAAAGAGCACAAGAGTGGGGAGTGGAAGAGGGAGAAGCAGACTCCCCGCTGAGCAGGTAGCCTGATGCAGGACTCGATCCCGGGACTCCAGGATCATGACCTGAGCTGAAGGCAGTCGCCTAACCAACTGAGCCACCCAGGCACCCTCATAGATGGCTTTTATGATATTGAGGTATGTACCCTCTATCCCTATACTCTGAAGAGTTTAGATCAAGAAAGGATGCTGTACTTGGTCAAATGCTTTTTCTGCATCTCTTGAGAGGAACATATGATTCTTGTTCTTTCTTTTGTTAATGTTTTGTATCACATTGATTGATTTGTGGATGTTGAACCAACCTTGCAGCCCAGGGATAAATTCCACTTGGTCGTGGTGAATAATCCTTTTAATGTACTGTTGGATCCTATTGGCTAGTATTTTGGTGAGAATTTTTGCATCCATGTTCATCAAGGATATTGGTCTGTAATTCTCCTTTTTGATGGGGTCTTTGTCTGGTTTTGGGATCAAGGTAATGGTGGCCTCAAATATCGAGTTTGGAAGTTTTCCTTCCATTTCTATTTTTTAGAACAGTTTCAGAAGGATAGGTATAAATTCTTCTTGAAATGTTTTGTAGAATTCCCCTGGGAAGCCATCTGGCCCTGGCCTTTGTTTTTTGGGAGATTTTTGATGACTGGTTCAATTTCCTTAGTGTTCAGGTTTTCTATTTCTTCCTGGTTCAGTTTTGGTAGTTGATACATCTCTAGGAATGCATCCATTTCTTCCAGGTTATCTAATTGGCTGGCATAGAGTTGCTCATAATATGTTCTTATAATTGTTTGTATTTCTTTGGTGTTGGTTATGATCTCTCCTCTTTCATTCATGATTTTGTTGATTTGGGTCCTTTCTCTTTTCTTTTTGATAAGTCTGGCCAGGGGTTTATCAATCTTAATAATTCTTTCAAAGAACCAGCTCCTAGTTTCGTTGATCTGTTCTACTGTTCTTTTGGTTTCTATTTCCTTAATATCTGCTCTGATCTTTATTATTTCTCTTCTCCTGCTGGGTTTAGGCTTTATTTGCTGTTCTCTCTCCAGCTCCTTTAGGTGTAGGGTTAGGTTGTGTATTTGAGACCTTTCTTGTTTCTTGAGAAAGGCTTGTATTGCTATATACTTTCCTCTTAGGACTGCCTTTGCTGTATCCCAAAGATTTTGAACAGTTATGTTTTCATTTTCATTGGTTTCCATGATTTTTTAAAATTCTTCTTTAATTTTCTGGTTGACCCATTCATGGATGCTCTTTAGCCCCCATGTATCTGAGTTCTTTCCGACTTTCCTCTTGTGATTGAGTTCTAGTTTCAAAGCACTGTGGTCTGAAATTATGCAGGGAATAATCCCAATCTTTTGCTACCGGTTGTAACCTGATTTATGACCTAGGATGTGATCTATTGTGGAGAATGTTCCATGAGCACTAGAGAACAATGTGTATTCTGTTGCTTTGGGATGGAATGTTCTGAATATGTCTATGAAGTCCATTTGGTCCAGTGTGTCATTAAAGTCTTTATTTCTTTGTTGATCTTTCACTTAGATGATCTGTCCATTTCAGTGAGGAGGGTTTTAAAGTGCCCCACTATCATTGTATTGTTGTCATGTGTTTCTTTGCTTTTGTTATTAATTGCCTTATATAATTGGCTGCTCCCATGTTAGGGGCATAGATATTTACAATTGTTAGATCTTCTTGTTGGAGAGACCCTTTAAGAAGGATATAGTGTCCTTCCTCATCTCTTATTACAGTCTTTCGTTTAAAATCTAATTTGTCTGATATAAGGCTTGCCACCCCAGCATTCTTTTGGTGTCCATTAGCATGGTAAATGGTTTTCCTCCCCCTCACTTTCTATCTGAGGGTGTCTTTGGGTCTAAAATGAGTGTCTTGCAGACAGCATATCGATGGGTCTTGTTTTTTAATCCAATCTGATAGCCTATGTCTTTTGATTGGGGCATTTAGCCCATTTACATTGAGGGTAACTATTGAAAGACAGGAATTTAGTGCCATTGTACTGTCTGTAAGGTGACTGTTACTGTATATTGTCTGTGTTCCTTTCTGGTCTGTTACTTTTAGGGTCTCTTTTTGCTTAGAGGACCCCTTTCAATATTTCTTGTAGGGCTGGTTTCGTGTTTGCAAATTCCTTTAGTTTTTGTTTGTCCTGGAGGCTTTTTATCTCTCCTTCTATTTTAAATTACAGCCTAGTTGGATATAGTATTCTTGGCTGCATATTTTTCTCATTTAGTGCTCTGAATATATCCTGCCAGTCCTTTCTGGCCTGCCAGGTCTCTGTGGATAGGTCTGTTGCCAATCTAAGGTTTCTACCATTGTAGGTTACATATGTCTTCTCCCAAGCTACTTTCAGGATTTTCTCTTTGTCTCTGAGACTCATAAGTTTTACTTTTAGATGTCAGGGTGTTGACCTATTTTTATTGATTTTGAGAGGGGTTCTCTGTGCCTCCTGGATTTTGATGTCTGTTTCCTTCCCCAAATTAGTGAAGTTCTCTGCTATAATTTGCTCCATTATACCTTCTGCCCCTTTCCTCTTTCTTCTTCTTCTGGGATCCCAATTATTCTAATGTTGTTTCATCTTATGGTATCACTTATCTCTCAAATTCTGCCCTCTTGATCCAGTAGTTGTTTATCTCTCTTTTTCTCAGCTTCTTTATTTTCCATCATTTCATCTTCTATATCACTAATCCTCTCTTCTGCCTCATTTAACCTAGCAGTTAGAGCCCCCATTTTTGATTGCACCTCATGAATAGCCTTTTTGATTTCAACTTGGTTATATTTTAGTTCTTTTAATTTTCCAGAAAGGGTATCTCTAATAACTTCCATGCTTTTTTCAAGCCCAGCTAGTATCTTTAAAATCATGATTCTGAACTCTAGGTCTGACATCGTACTAATATCTGTATTGAATAGGTCCCTGGCAGTCGGTACTGCCTCTTGTTCTTTTTGTTGAGGTGATTTTTTCCATCTTGTCATTTTGTCCAGAGGACAATAGATGAATGTGAGAACAAAATGCTAACAGGGTAACAACATCCCCAGAAAATATACTCTAAACAAATCAGAAAAGACCTGAAACTGGGGGAAAAGAAAGGGAAAGAAAGAAAAAAGTAAAAGAAAAAAAGGAAAAAGATAAAAACAAAAGCAGAACAAAACAAAAAAACAGAATATGATCAAATATGATCAGGCTGGTGCATAGATCAGTTCCACATACTAGATTTTGGGTGTATTTTGGTCTATTGGAAGAAAGTGCCTCCCAAAATGTTAAAGAAAGAAAAACTTATATATATACAAAAATAAGGGTTGATACGATGAAGGGATGGAATATGACTGTAAAGATGAAAATTATAAAAAATTTTATGAAAGGAATTGATAAGAAGTTGTTTGAAAAAAGAAAGAAGAGGATTAATAAAAAAAAGAAAAAAGGGGGGGGAGAGAATGTGATCAGGCAGGAGACTAGAACAAAGCCATACACTAGAGATTTAGGGTATATATTGATCTGTTAGGAGAAACTGTATCTCAAAATTTTAAATAGAGAGCAACTTATATATATATGCCAAAAATAAGGGTAACTACTATGAAGGGATAGAATATGACTCTAAAAATGAAAAATAATAATGTTTTTTTAAAAAGGGATTGATAAGATGTTGGTTGAAAAAGGGAAAAAGAATAATTCAAAAAAAAAAAAAAACAGTTAAAAAAAATTAACTTTGAAAGACTAAAGAATCATGGTAAAAAAGCCATGGATTCTATGTGCAGTATTTCCCTAGCACTGGAGTTCTGCCGTTCTCATTGATTGGTAAACCTGGTCTTGGCTGGCTATTCTTGCTGATCTTCTGGGGTAGGGCCTGTTGCTGTGGTTCCCAAATGTCTTTGCTAGAGGCAGAATTGCCCCGCCCTTGTTGGTCCAGGCTAAGTAATCTGCTCGGGTTTGTTCTCAGGAGGTTTTGTTCTCTGCAAGCTTTCTGTACAGCTTTGGAGGACAAGAGTGAAAATGGTGGCCTCCCAATCTCCGCCCTGGAGGACCCAAGAACTCGGGTCCCCACTCCTCAGTGCACCCCCAGAGAAAAGCAGTCAGTCACTCCCATCTCCCTGGTCTCCGGGCGCACTCCATGCTCACCTGGCCTGTGACCAAGCATTTCTATCTCTGGCACTCGACCCCGTGTGGAGTCTCCAAACCCAGCAGATCCCTGCAGTGCGCTCCCATGTTGCTCCTCCCCGGGGAGGAACTGGAATCTCCCCAGATCTGCCACTTGTTGGGTCCCTGCTGGAGGAGCAGGGGCCCAACTGTGCTGCGGATCACGGTTTATGGCAACTCGGAGCTGAGAGCCCAGGCCTCAGCTCCGTCTTTGCAGTTGGCTTCCCCGCTCCCATACCTGGGAGCTCTGCTGCACTCAGGCACCCCCGGTCTTTCTGTGACCCCCAGGGTCCTGAGACCACACTGTCCTGCGAGGGTTCCACCCCCCGCTTAGCCACTGGAGTGATGTCCCTCAGCAGAGCCGACTTCTAAAAGTTCTGATTTTGTGCTCTGCTGCTCTATCACTTGCCAGAAGCGGCCGATGGAGGCCCCCTCCCCCACCGTCTATCCTCCCAAATATCGCCTCAGATTCATTTCTCCGCACATCCTACCTTCCAGAAAGTGGTCGCTTTTCTGTTCAGACAGTTGTTGCTATTCTTTTCTTCAATCTCCTATTGAGTTCATAGGTGTTCAGAATGGTTTGGTCCCTATCTATTTGAATTCCTGGGACCAGACAAAATCCAGGTCTCCTACTCCTCTGCCATCTTGCTCCCAAGTCTCCTGCTTCTGTGTTTGTCATTTCTATAGCTTATTGATGTGTATAAATATTTTCCCCATTTTTAATTGGGTTGTCTGTCTTTATAATTTAATTGTAGGAGTTCTTTATATATTGGGGATACAAATCCTTTGTAAAATATGTTCTATGAAAATCTTCCCAGGGTATGAATTATCTATTGATCTCCTTTACAAATCCTTTTTTTTTTTGTAAAGATTTTATTTATTTATTTGAGAGAGAGAGAGCACATGAGAGAGGGGAGGGTCAGAGGGAGAAGCAGGCTCCCTGCTGAGCAAGGAGCCCGATGCGGGACTTGATCCAGGGACTCCAGGATCATGACCTGAGCCGAAGGCAGTCGCTTAACCAACTGAGCTACCCAGGCGCCCTCCTTTACAAATTCTTAATGTTAAGCAGAAGTTTTAATTTGATAAAGCCCAATATATAAATGTATCATTTTGGTGGTTAATGCTCTTTATGTTTTAATCTAAATAAACTTTGTATGTCCCTGAATTGCAGAGATATTCTTCTATATATTTTTTTAGAATTTTAGCTTTTATATTTACATATATGATTAATCTCAAAAATTTTTGCATGTGCTTTGAGGTCAATGTCAAGGTTATCCCCCTCTACTTTCTTTGGAAGTGCAGTTGTTTGAGCACTAGCATCATTTGTTGAAAAGATCATCCTTATTTCACTGATTTGCTTCATTTGTAAGAAATGAATCACCTGTAAGAGTTGGTCTGTTCATGGTTTTTCCATGTAGTTATATTAATTGATTATTTATCTCTTTCTGCCAATACTTCATGATTACTATAAGTTGGTCTTGATTCCTGTAAGTTTGGGAGTTAGTATTATTCGTCCTCCAGTTTTTTTTTTTTTCAATTAAAAAAATAGTTTTTATTATTCAAGGTTTTAAAAATACAAATTATAGAATCCATTTTTTATTTCTACTGCCTGCTGAGGTTTTGATTGATATTACGTAGAGAGACACAGATATACAGATAAAACTAGAAATAACTGGTATCATAATAATAGTATAATCTTAGTAATATAATCCATAGACATGATAGACTAATGACATATCTGGGCCTTTTAAAATGTCTCCAAAAGAACTTTGTGGTTTCTGATGTAAACTTTTCACATCTTTTGGTAAATTGATTTCTAAGTAGTTTTTGTTTGATAATGCTATGATAATGATAATTATTTTCAATTTTGCTCTCCATTTGCTTATAGGTATGCAGTTGATTTTTGTTAATTAACCTGGTCTCCTATGATATTGTTAAATTTATGTATTACTTCTGGTAGGGGTATTTTTAGTAGATTTCTTATCAATTTCTATATACATACTCATATCATCTGTGAATATTTGACCTTGTCTCTTGCCTTTTTTTTT
>NW_025408737.1:12538-22637 GCF_002201575.2 Neomonachus schauinslandi | reverse complement strand
GTCCCCAAGTAGCCCCCAACATTTGGCCTCATCAGAGCTCCCCCCCCACAGGGCCAAGGAACACAGGGGGGCGCCTCCGCCTTTCCTGAGCTCCAGCCAGCAGGAGCATCTTCTCACCTGTGTGTTCCGCCATGTGGGCTTCGTCTTCTGGCTGCTGCCTGTTCATGTCCGGTGCCCATTACTTTGTTGTTTGCTTTCCTATAAGCTAGCACAAGTTCTTTACATTGTATGCATCAAGATATTCTTTGTAACTATTTTTTGCCCAATTTGTAGCTTGTATTACCAGTGGTTTATGGTAAGACTTTTACAGTGTTGTCTTATTGACATATATCAATATTTTTCTGTAGGACTTGTGTTTTTAGTGGGCTTCATGGGAAATCCTTCTCTATCCCAAAGTCATTAAGAGAATCTCTATTTGTTTAACTTTAAGATTACACTTTCTACATTTAATCATTCATTCATCTGTGGGGTTCTCTTACTGGGGTAAAATATACATAAGAATGTGTGACCAGCACTGAAGCTCTCTCCTCTCCCCAGATGGACTCATTCATGTTTTAATTCTTTTATTCCCCAGATCCTTACCAAGCATCTGCTAGGTGCTGCTACAAGGTACTGGAACATGCCAGTAAACAGAATAAATGAATCCCCCTGTCTCCGGGGGGCTGACCCTTCTGCAGAGGAGGCTGACAGCCGGACAGCATCACACGGACCAGGTGCATATCCAGAGGCCGGAGCAAGGAGCCCCAGGATTGTCCCTTCTGGCCACAGCCCACCATCAGCCTGAGGTGACAGCACGAGGCCTGCACAGCAGCCACACGCCGGCCCCGCTTCAAAGTGGACGTGGGTGGCTCTAAGCCTTTTCCTCAAGCACAGGCCTGGTGGCAAAAGCAAACTCTCCAGTTGTAGATGAGGGCGGTGTCTGTGCATGTGGAAGGCAGACAGCTCATCAGGGAGGTGCTTCCGGAGGTGTGGAGGGGGCAGGCAGCGGGAGGGTGGCTCTAAGGACAGCCCTGGCCTTGGTCCCACTGGGGCCCCTGTGGGCAGGTCTCCTGGCAGACTCTTCCCAGGGAGGCCAAGTACAGGCTGGCTCCCCCGCGGTTTTCGATGGGGGAGCCCGGCCCAGATCGCACGCTGGAGAGGAAGTGGGATGAGCCAGGGTTGGGGGCCACACTGCACAGTCCTCGGCGGGAGGTCTCAGGCTAACTCGTGGAACCAGAGAAGAGGCACCCCCCGCCGTGCTCCTCACACGCCGGCCCTCGACCATGCCCAGACTGTCCTGACCCAGGTTTCCCAAGGCTGCCACCCATCCTCACCGCCTCTGCTGTGCCCTCTCCCCAGGGACAAGCCACCTCGGACCTTGGTGGAAAAGCCATCAGGGCGATGTCCCCACAGCCTGTGGCTGAGGCAGGTGGGTCCCCGGAGGGCCTTGTGCAGCCTGTCCTGTGGGGAGAAGCGTTTGGGGGACAATCAAGTAAGAATTTACAACATCAACCAAACAGTAACATGTCCACAGATTTTATTTTTTCTGCATCTCCTACTATTAGAAACCGTCTTTACTGCTGAACTAAAAATAAAATAAATAAAAGGATTCAGAGAAAAATGTTTAAGTTGAAGCATAAGGAACCTGTTGTATACAGCTCGAGGGACTGACAAAGAGGAGCAGTTATAAAACGTTACAGATATGACTGTGCAAGTCTATTTGCCCACAGAGCTTACCGAGAGTTTTACATCTTAAGGTGGAAGACGATTCCAAGAGGAGTGATTTCTGGACATGCCTTTTGAGAAAGGTTGGCCTCACACTGTCAGGTTCATCTCTACCTTCGACTTTGGCTGAAGCGGATGATACTCGGCTTAGCAAACCGTGCTCCTCAGGGTCCCCGTAACAGGATGTTCCACCTCTGGACCCAGCCAACCGGAGAAAGCCCTCCCGGGCCCCCAGGCAGCCAGCCCCTCTGAGCCCTGACCCTGAAAACAGGGTCCACGACAAGCACACACCAGGCCTACATCAGTGGCATTTGAATTTACTCCACACCCTCGTCCCGGTTTCCCAGCATGGGTTTCTACCAGGGAACCCACCTTCACATGTCACGCCTGTTAAGTACAAAGAGTCTGCAGAAATCACAGGGCCGCACAGGTGTCCCCCTGTGCACAGCTGTGTGCACACGGGGCCCCTGGACCCCTCATCACCGTCCCGCCTGTTAGGAACTAGACACGAATTCTTCGTGAGCACTTACTGAAGTGGGAGGTGTGTCTGCCAAGGGTCCCCAGGGCCCGACTCCACCGGACGCCTGCAATGAGCAAGCCGCCTTACACAATCTCATGTAGGGCCCTCGATGCATCACAGGAACATTACAGACCAAGAAGCAACACTGGGAACACTTGAGTTCTCCTCAAATGCCACCGCTTGGCTACGTCTAGCACTCCCCCCAGATTCCTTTTTTAAAGACGAAAAGACAAAGTTTCCTTAGATCTTACTGCCTTTTGAAGTTTGATGTGATGTCCGATGGTTTACGGGGGAGAGCTGGGCCCCTGGGGTCTGCATCAGAGACTCACGCACCCCTGCCCACCCCAGCTTACTTCCTTGGGATACAAGCCTGGGACCACTCACTGAGTCACGTTCTTCGTAAATCTCTTCTGACGAGGACGATGAAAGAGGAAACCAGGTCTGGAGGTAACCACTCCCCACAGACTCCCGTGATCGAGGGACGGAATTTGAGCTCAGAACTGAGCTGCCTTCAGGGTCTGCCTGGCTAACCCTCCTGCGGCAGTGGGATGTGGGAGTTCGCAGGTCCTGATGAGAGTAAGCCTCGCCCCTGGAGACGTGAAACCGACCACGAAGACACTCTCTGCCCTACAACAACGGCGACATGAAGAGCCCGCTCGGGTCTCAGCCAGGCGGGCGAGCACCACACAGCAAGCCTCGGCCAGAGACCCTGAGAAGTCTCCCGAACCAAACAGAGGCCATGGGTTACACCTAAGGGAAGAAGGAGGAGGCCGCTCTGTTGGCACAGTGAATGAGAAATGCCAGAATGCTGTGTTCAGGGGAGGGGAAGGGGCTCACGTGTTCTGTGTGGACACCGACAGCTGTGTATCCAGAGCCTCCTGCAGCCCAGCTCAGCGAAGACCCGTCATCAAGATGCCGTTCACGGTGACCTCGAGAGGACTTGTCTCATTAACCCCTTTTTATAGATGACAGAACCCAGACTGAGAAGGGGAAAGAACTCGTCCCAAGTTCCTGTCAGTGCATGAGGGTGCCTGACCCCCACCCCAACACACAGGCAGCCCCCGGGGGCCCCTCCCCTCTCAGCACACTTACACAGGTAAGTCATGGCACAGCGCACACATGGTGTGTGTCCAGAGAAACGCATGTGTGTTTTAAGTAGTACCAAACTCACAGACTCACAATGAGCACAGAGCACACGCCATCCTAGCGGGACCCACATAACCATCTGTGAATGTGGTTCAAAGAGAGGGGATGGACTGCCCAACACAGAGTACTCGCTCTCTTCCCCGGGGATCAGAAATATCCACACCCGGACTTCTAGGGGAGTACACAGAGTCGGCAGCGCTCTTCCCCCGTAACCTGGCCGGTAGCTGGAATCAGCCTTCCACAAAACGCCACCTGCAACCCAGGATCCAGTTTTCAAAGCGGTGAGACCAATTCCCTAACCTTCACAGAAGAATCTACACTTTATATTTACCCAGCCTTGTCAGAGGCAGACTGCTGAGACTTCGGGGAGGTGCACTTGCCCACCCCAGGCCCCCTGTTGGCGGGAAGCCTGCTGGCCCCGGAAGCGAATGCCACACACTTGCTAAGGTAGCTAGCGCTCAGGGAGCTCTCGCCGGGTGCCAGACCCACGTTCACTCCCCCAACCCTACGAAAACCCTCCTGACGGGTTCAACCGTACCCCACTTTACAGCCAAGGAGGGAACGGGGGCAGAGAGGGGCAGAGCCCCTCCCAGGGTCACGGCAGAACCGGTGCCCGTGGCTTCGGTCCACTGCTTCTCATGTCATGGGGTGTAACTCACGTGGTGGGGCCACCTGTGCCCTGAGCCATCTCGCCCCAGCCTCAAGGACAGTGCCAGTTGCAAGGAGCTCTCCAGGGCAGTCCTGGGGATTCTGAGCACAGAGGACAGGGAAATGGCTGCAAACGCTGTCAGAAGACGTTACCTGCGTGAGGTTTTGTCTATAAGGACATCTGAGGCCCACCGAAGTTGGACATGTTGGCCATGTCGGAGGGGACTGGCCCAGCTGAGCAGCAAATACTTCACTTTCCGCTCCAAGAAAGCCACCGCACAAGGAATTAGGCTCATTCTGGGGGATCAACACATGTTCTCAATGGGGACCGTTCTAAAAACACATGATGAACAAAATATACACCATTTCAGCTTAAACTACACAAACATGCCAGGGGTCAAGGACCACACACCCAGTATGTCCTTCCCCGAACACAAATGCTAGCCTCCCACTCCTTGTTCTAAGGGATACAACCTCTCCACGGAGGCTTTAAAGTCAAGTAGCTTATAAAAGACCTCTGATCCCGTAAGAGTTCTTGGCCTCATCAATTCAAGGGTTGAAAATATGTACAAGGATCCTCTTATGACCAATATCCTGAAGAGAAGAAGCCAGATCAGGTGATTTCCAGCGTCTATTACGGGAGACCAAGAGCTCTCACTCCAAACGGCTTCCGTGTTTGCTAAAGCAAGAACCACTTGTGCAAAGCAAAGCCCCCTTGGGTCTTGGGCCACCACAGCTGGGGCGTCAATGCATGTGTGACGTGATGGGAAGAGGGACAGGTGAGCATGCAGGTGCGGGTGAGCATGCAGGTGCGGGTGTGCATGCAGGTGCGGGTGTGCATGGCAGGTGCGGGTGTGCACGCAGGTGCGGGTGTGCATGCAGGCGCGGGGAGCATGCAGGTGCGGGTGTGCATGGCAGGTGCGGGTGTGCATGCAGGTGCGGGTGTGCATGCAGGTGCGGGTGAGCATGCAGGTGCGGGTGTGCATGGCAGGTGAAGGTGTGCATGCAGATGCGGGTGTGCATGCAGGTGCGGGTGTGCGTGCAGGTGCGGGTGAGCATGCAGGTGCAGGTATGCACGGCAGGTGAGGGTGTGCATGCAGGTGCAGGTGTGCATGGAAGGGGCAGGTGTGTGTGGCAGGTGCAGATGTATGCATAGCCACAAGTCTGCATGTGTGGGTTCGGGTGCAATGGGGGAGCAGGTATGTGGGTAGGCGCAGGCCTGCATTCACACACAGATGAGTATGCAGGTGAAAGCTGGGCAGCCGTTGCGCCACTGCCCACCCCATCCACACCTGCTCTGTCCACTCACCTCGGAGGGTGCTCAAGGCATGGGATACCACCCAGCTGCATGAGAGGCTCTGCCGAGGAGCCTGCAGCCAGCCAGACAGGGAAGGAGGGGAGGGAAGGAGGGGAGGGAAAGGGCAAGAGGGGAGGGGGCACGGAGCAACCTCACACATGGGGCCCACCTCCAAATGAGGCACCACGTCCTGCAGACCCAACTGGGTCCTGCTCTGGGCTCGGTGAGACATGCCCCCACAGCAGTGGAGGACGTTTTCATCACTCGTGAATTACTTTTCTCCAGGGCCTCTTTCCAGACCTCACGTCCTCCTGCCCCGGGACCGTCCTGATCCTCCAGCAGGAGCTGCTTCTCTCCCTGAAGCCCCCCAGACGCAGTCTCATGGCCCCAGCTAGCTGCCAGGCAGGCTGGGGAAGGCTGTCTTTACTCTGGGGGGCCGTGTGCTTCTCTACCGATAAGGAGGTAGAGATATGCAGGCAGGGAGAGCCAGCAGGCTCACAGGCCCCGCCCGTGTGCCCGCCTCACAGTGACTCTCCCCCTTTGGGGACTTGCCCTCCTCCCAACTAAACAAGATCTCGCCTTTGCACATTGGCAGAAATAATTCGACACAGCATTTTTCAAAACCAGTTAGAAAGAATTACTGTAAGCAATTGTTTTTCATAAAAGACCATTCCTTTGAGAATAATTGTTTTCATATTTGTGGGATTTTTGACATTTTAGGAAGCAAAATTACATGTAAACATTTGTTCTGCAAACCGAAAGTGTGAAGAAAGATGTGCTCAAGTACTAAAAAATGCTTCCATGCCTCCGAATTTCAAAACTCCCCTAAATGTTGATGAAGACCCATGGAAGAGGTCATCAGTTCAGATCATGCTTTACACCGAGGATCACGTTTTCATGTCAAGGGAAGTGGGACAGACAACATAGCTAAGAGAGGCCTTGTGTTAACGAGGTTTTCCATCTCCAGGGCCCTTCAAACCCATACTTCCATGGTAGTCGAAATCTACACATAAGATATAAAATACTGCCAAGTATTTAGATCCTTATTTGACGTCAAACATCTGCATATTTGAGGGAAGTGGTTTCATCTGGAACCCAAGTGCCGCAAAAATAGGACCTCTCTGGAGAGGGCAGCCTGCAGAAATGGATGACCATGGGGCAATGTCCATCCGGGAGTCCTGACCCATGAGCAGAGAGAAAGACCCCTGGAAATGAGGCCAAAGCCTTCAGTGGCCCTGGTGGTGATCTTGGCCAGTCAGTCAGTTTCTTGTGCCTCAATTTCCCTATCTATAAACTGGCCCCCATTTCACTCACAGAAGGTGTCTTGGAAACTATTCTGTTCCAAACAAATTAAACTTCATGTCAGATGCACGCGGAACACACTGGTGCCCTGAGAGCCATACACACACCAGGGGGTGAGGGTAACAGGACCCCCAGGTCTTACCAGCCTGAATTTTGGGTCAAACCTGAAGAAATGAGGAGGCAGAAATGCAGATGTCCAGGCAGAAGGAACAGCAGATGATAGAGACCTAAGGCCACCTGCCCGCAGAGTTGGGAGGCCGCCTGGGGAAGCAAGCAGGAGGGGCTAGAATGAGGGGCTCCAGCTTTCTCGCTGATGGATGGGTGTTGCCAGTGAGCCAGGAGCCTGCTGACCTGTGGGAGGGTAACCCTGGCTGCAGTGCTCTGAAGGTCTGACCTAAGCAAGACTTTTTATTCTCAGCTTTGACACCTGGGGCCTGCTGACCCTGGAGGGATGGCCCTTCCCAGAGCTAGCTAACTCACCTTTCATGGGAAAAGCAGCCCATCCAGAACCCACTCCCACCCCTCCTCTCTGTGGCCACTACCCACCAGCCCTAATCACCCCAGGGCAGGTAGCAGACAACCAGGGACAGCCCCACACCCCATCAGCCACTGAAATTACTCACAGTAGCCAATTCTAAGCCTGGTTACCCTGCTTCCTCCACACCTCCTATGGAAACCACAGTGAAGGGTCTTGCCACATTTTCCACCTGCTCCCACAACCTCCAGACAGACCCTGGTGCTTCCCAACCCCCACGGCTTGCATGCCTCCTAGGCAACTGTGAGCAAAATTTCACCCTTTGTGTCCTTGTCTGTGTGTCTCACCACAACCCGCTAAAACAAATCCCAGGTACCCTTCCGGCACATTCTTATGAAAGTATACATTTAACGCGCCCCAAAACAAAACTTCCAGTGGAATTTTTAGCAATAGGACAAATCATTCAATAATTTGGATGGACAAATAAACTTCTATGAATCTCTAAGACAATTCCTAAAAAGACGCAGCAACAGGAATTTGCCCTACTGGTTACTAAGGCACATCATTCCAAAGGTACAACAGTTAGAACAGTGTGGGTCCACCAGGAACAAATAAACCAATGGAATAAAATAGAGCATCCAGAAATAGCTTTATAAATCCTTGTGTTCGTGCCTGAAGGGGGGCCACAAGCTGGGGAGGGGAGTCGATAGATGGTGTTGATAATACGGGGTCACGGTGCTGAGGAGAAAAATGCGTCGACGGATTAAAAACACCATGAAAGGCAGAATGAAAAATAAGTATCCGAAGAAAATGCAGAACTCGTCTTCTCTGAGAATCTGTAGGCAACTCTAAAATTCAACAGACAGATCAGAACCCACAGCCCCATGCCAGCAAGCAGGCACCTCGTGTTGTCAGTCCGTCTGGAGAACGGGACACTCCGCCTTCCTAAGGCAGAAGCAGGGCAAGAACAAGGAGCCGCAGGGACCCTGCTAAGGTTTCCCAGAGCCCGGCCAGCTGCTCTGTGAGCCAGGGTCTGTATTCCGGAAGTTTCCTGGAGAACCATGCGGGATTTGCCTTAGAGGTTCAAGGGCCCCGCTGGTAGTTTCTCCAAAACAAGAGAGACAACTCCTTATAACCCCTTGCCCAAGACCAACTTCTCCTAGTCAAGCTTCCAGAACACTCTATGACTTCTAGAATATTCCATCACAGGATTAAAATTGAAGCAAAGAAAGTATGAAGCATTGCAAGCCAACCAACTTCCCTGGACTCACCCTTCCAGGCCCTGCACTCCTCACCCCTGCTCTCCACAGACCCATCCTTCTGAGCCTTCCATTCTCCCCCTGCTCTCCTGGCTGCTTTCTGCCTTTGTCAGCCTTTTGGGTTTCTCCACAGCTCTGCTTGTGGAGGAGTGGAGAACTCCTCTCCTTGCTGCCCATCCTTCTTCGCTCTCGCTCTGAATAGCTCTTCACACTGTCCCACCAGCTCCCAGCTGGGCTCTTGTGTCTGTGACCAGAGCACTTGGCAACTGAATGCTCAGAGATCAGCAGTGTGCTGATGGACACACGGCACCACTCTCCACGACCGTAGTCCCCAGGGCTGTGCCGTCGTCATGCCCCCGTGGAGAAGGTAGGCACTTCCCTACTTGCCTCTTACAGAATTGACAACCGAGGCTCGGAGGAGAGGTCACCTGCCCCAGTCCAGCGTGAGGCTTAGAAAGGGCTGTGGGACCTAGCCCTGCTCTTTCCCTTCCTGTATGGACGAGGCTGTGTAAGAGGACCTGGACCACTGCTGAACCACGAGCCTCTCTTCTGGTTCCCCAGCTTTTCTCTCTCCGCCAAAACACAGAAGGGCCCTCGGCAAGGTGACACTTGACTGTATCAGCTGGCAAGGGGATCAGCCAGGTTATCAGAGGGCTGATCACTTCCTGACCTGCTGCCCAAGCAGGGGCACGGCTGGGGAGCCTCACAGGGCACAGGCGTCCTCAGGACCCCAGGACCAGGCAGTCCCACAGCAGGGGCCCCACAGCAATGCACCAAGAGTTTGGACTACTTCCTCATGATTTCAGGCATCCGTGTGTGAACCAAGGGGTTGCTGGATTGTGTCAAAGTTGTCCTTCCTCACCCATGGCTGCGTTGGCCCCACCTCCTGCCGGTCAGGGTCACAAGGAGAGGCAAGGACAGAAATTTAGCTGCTCTCACTACATACAGTTAGTGATAAATGTTTGAAACTTACAAATGTTGATGAAGGAACTATTTCAATTTTGCCCTAGTTAATAATACTGTGCCACAAATTAGGGATCCCCAAATGCCTCCCCTTCATGCAAGGGAGTAATTTCATGAACTAGAGTAATGAGGCCACGAGAATCATTTGATTCACACCCCGTCAAAACGCTGGGTCCCAGTCAGCAAATGCCTCCGTGCACCCCTCGTGCCTGGTCCTACTATCTGGGGGGGCCCGAGATAGAGTGACACTGCGTCTGGGAAGAGGCTGCTCTCAGGGGCTCCTGGTACAGCTCGCAGCCGGGCTGGCCTAGACTGGACCAGGGGCAGCACAGGGGGAACCTCCTTCCCTCCGCCTTCCACGTGAGGTCCCAGCGCGGACAGGCAAGGAGGAAAAAGGAGGTGTCTGGGTCCATTCCTAGTGGAGCCTCGACAGAGTCCGCGCCGGCCTCTCACACGTGCGGCCTGGCTCCTCGTGTCCCCTGGGATTCGGGCAGGTGGGGGGTCTTACACAGAGACCTCCTGAGCTGCTGGAGAGGGGGACTTGGCGGGCCTCGCTGCGCCGGGACAGGCCCGGCCTGAGGGTACCCACGGTCCGGCCACTGCGGGAGGCGCGCCGCCACAGCCCGGGCGCCCCTCTGGACTTGGGGTCCAGGACCCCCGCCACCCCCTGCGGGCCCCCAGGATCTGAGGGCTGGCGCCAGGCGCGGGCGGGGCCGCCTCCCGGGGCGGGGCTCTCAGGACACCCCGCCCCCGCCCGCCCAGGCCTCGCCCCGCCGGCGCCCCCC
>NW_025408737.1:0-12138 GCF_002201575.2 Neomonachus schauinslandi | reverse complement strand
GCGCCCCGCGCCTCGCTCCCTGCGGCGGGCGGCGGCCATGAGGCTGCGGACGCGCGGTCCCCGGGCCGCTCCCGCCTCCAGCGCCGCCTCCAGCGTGGGGGCCGGCGACGCTCCGCGGCTGGCGCCCCCGGGGCGGAACCCCTTCGTGCACGAGCTGCGCCTCAGCGCCCTGCGGAAGGCCCAGGTGGGTGCCCGCCCCAGGCCGGGCCGCCTGGAACGGGGATGCGCGGCTGGCGAGGGGTCTCGCGGGTCCGGCCCCGCGGCCGCTCCGCCACTCCCAGCGGCCTGCGACCCCAGCCCTGCGGCCGGCTGCCCTCAGCCCATCCCCGGGGCCCTCACCGTGGTTCCCGGTCCCCCACCCCTTTCCCGGATCCCGGATCGCCACACCCTCCTCCCTTGGCGTTCCGCGCCGAGCGGTCCCTGGGTCCCGCGTCCGTTCCCGCCGCGTTCAGGCCCCTCGAGGGACCGGCGCGGCCCCCCCTGGATGTGACTTGGTCACTTGATGAGCTCCATGTGTGGGACCTCGTTGGTCATTTGAGTCCAGGCCGGAGACGGGGGTGAGAGCCGTGTGAAGGTAGCGGCAGGATTTCCGCCTCTGCGTTTGCAAGTTGTGTTCTGGGGAGGGTGCAGCGGAGGCTCCCTTGGGGGTTCGCCTGTAACGGAATCGATTTTATGCATCCCCGGTTCCAGCGAGGGAGGCAACGGTGTGCAGTTTCCATCACGTGTTATGTGTGGAGTCCTCTGGTTCTGGCTGAGGGATGGACGCCTGCGGGAAGCAGCGGGGCCCCACACTTGTCCTTTTTCTTACACGGCTTCGGGGGGGGGGGGGGGGGGGAATCCATTCCCCAACCTGGTGGGAAACATTACCGCACCTGGTGGGGTCATTTCCCGACCTGGTGGGAACATTCCCTGACCTGGTGGGGTCATTCCTGACTGGTAGGGTCCATTCCCTGACCTACATTGGGTTGGGTTATTCCCTGACCTGGTGGGAAACATTCCCGCACCTGGTGGACTAATTCCCCAGCAGTGTTGGGCTTCAGCATTGACATTCCGGCTCTCTGGTTGTGCATTATGTTTGCATTTCTGTAAGATTGCTCACAACAGTGCCTTTCTTTTAACTCCAAAACTGTAATAGAAGCAGGCACAACTTTAGGATTTTAACAGTTGTGCAGTTGATGGAGAGTAGCCAAATATTTTGGGGTGACATTGAGATTTTTCTTTAATGCATAAAGTTATTTTTCTGAAATAATATTAAAGTGAAAAGTTCTTGAAGTTTGGCATTGTTGTTGTCCTGGGTTGCGTGCTTTTCTTGAAGCATCCTCTAGGTGGGCTTGGTTACCCTCCTGGGAGAGGGAAAGGGTAGGCACAAGATTGAGGACAGGGGAGGGAGGGGAGGGTGGCATCCCGTCTAGTGACATGAACAAGCAAGGTTGTAGCAGTCAGCTCTTGGGCCTTGTCCCCTGTGTCTGTGTGTGTCTGGAGACAGACACCTTATCTGCCCGTCCCTCGGGTTGCCGGCACCGCCCTCCCTCCCCCCCCCCCCCCGCCGCGTTCCTTTGCTTGCAGACTTGAACTCATCACCTGCCAGCTGCTGTACCCAGCTGTAAGGGGGTTAGGAGCACAGCCGCTTCCTCTGGGCTCCTGAATGGTGCCCCCACCAGCCCCCATCCCTGTCACTCCTGTGGTCCACAGGCCTTCTTCCCGCACTGCTCTGAACCCTCTGAGGGTGAGCCTGGGACCCTGACTGTTCCAGGGGGCTTCCAAGGCCCCGCCCCCCCATGTCTTCCTGCCTTTGCCTTCTCTCTCTTGGCCTCTCTGCTCCTCCCGCAGGTCTTGGGTGACGTATCACCTGCAGGAGGAAGCCCCTCCTCCCTGGAGAGCCGCCTCTGCATCCCTGTCACGCTTGCAGCCCCTCCCCCATTACTGGGGATGGACAGGGGCCAGGTCCGTCCTGCCACAAACTGCTCGTTGTCCGAGTGGGGTCCGCTGTAGAGACTCGGCTAGTTGTTGAGCGAATAAAACATGCAAGAGGGACGATGTCCAAGCAGAGCCAGAAATCCCCGGCACCCCTCAGGCAAGGGGCACAGGATTGTGTATTGGGGGTTTAGAGCAGCTCCTGTGGGCTGTTCTTCAGCGTGAGGCGGAGATTCTGGCTTTAGATGTTGGCAGGCAGCTTCTAGACGACATTCAGAAAACAGAGCAGGTGGGTGGAATGTTTTAGCCTCCTGGAAAGGGAGGGATACTTCGCATACACCTTATTGCAGTGTTTCAGAGGCCACGTCAGACACTCATCAGAATAATCGCGGTGTATTTTATGTGTTCGTAACAGAGCTGTGGTTACTGCTCAGTTATCCGCAGTGTGTGGTCCAGGGTATAGAGCTTGTAACTGCTAAGTTCCAGTTCCGCTCCACAGAAACATTTTGCTTTTCGCAAGCAGGGCTCTGCAAGCTTTTTACCTTTACGTAATACACTATGCTAAGGTTTCCACAGAGGAAACTAGCCTGCCCAAGCGAAGAAAGTCTGCCTCCCCAAATCGATAAATAAATGAATCCTGCAGTGACTGAGACACCTAAGGGCTGCTCGGAAACTCCCCTAAATTCTGAGTTGGGATAAACCAGTGAGGGTGCCTGTGTTCACCTGCTGCTGGCGAGGGGCTGCCGCTGTCTGCAGATTAATGACCAGTCCATCTGTCATTTAACTGTGGATTAGCAAGGAGCTTAAGCATCTCTTTGGACAGAAAATAACTCATTAAGATAGGAAAAACTGAATAGTATCATACTGGGTAGTGATGTGGTGATTCCCTGTTTTGGGGGTATTAAAGTGGTTTCTACCCCCGGGGTTTTTTGGGTACTTTTGTTGGAACCCCCGGGTGTGAGTGCATCCCACCTCCGGCTCTGATGTCGCCCCATCCCTGAACTCCCAGTGACGAGTGCCAGGGAGAATTTACTTCCTGGAAAGTGGTCTAGCTTCCCGTACGCATTGGAAGTGAGTCCTCTGTGGGAGGACGCTGCTGTGTGCCCCCCTTTCCAAGCTAAATTCACAGAGAGGATTATCATGAAGGTTGAATGCAGGGACAGACTCCAGCCCAGCAGCCCTGCAAGGTGGCCTGAGTGCACTTTAATTACCCAGAAGTGGATGATCTTTTTCTCTGAGTTCCTGTCCAAATGTGTGAGTTTTGATTAAAAGAAAGAAAGCAGCAGCAGGTGCCCTGGTTTCAGCCTGCATCCTGAGTCAGGTGCGGCCCCTCCCGGGCAGGGAGTCCCACGCCCCTCAGACTTCCAGGCCCACTGGTTTCCACCTGCTTCTCTGACCTGCCAGGCTCCCAGGCACCCGCCCCAGCCCTCCTGCTGTTCCTGTGTCCATGCATGATGACAGCTCTCTATCGACCCCAGCACTCTGCCAAGGATGTGGAGGGAGGGCCATACGGGGAGATGACTTGACTCCAAGCTGGTGTTCTGAAGGGGCTGGTGGCAGTAGAAACTGGGGGGGACATGGGGGCGGAGGATTTCCAGGAGAGCATGTGTCCCATGGGAAGACAGAGAGGGCTGGCTGCAGCAGGGCAGATCCCAGGCCTCAGGTGCCCTGGCACCTTCTGACAACCTGGGAGCCTGACAGTACCACCTCTCTTGGTGCATGTGTAGCCCAGTGAGGTGCAGGGGCATTTCTCCCGTGTCCTTGCCACGCTGGTCGCTTAGTGGCAGCCCTGGAGGCAGGTGGGTGCAGGGTTGTGTGTCATGTCCCTGAGTCCCAGGTAGGGAGACTTAGGTCCAGGGACTGCAGCCCCCAGACCCCCAGGCAGGCTCAGGGCAGGTGAGCCCAGAGCCCCCAGGCAGGCTCAGGGCAGGTGAGCCTGATGCCCCCCGGCAGGCTCAGGGCAGGTGAGCTCTTAGGGGACTGGCTTTTTCTTCTAACACACCAAGAGCTTCCTGTCATCTGGTTCTAATGTTCTCAAAGGGTGTGCATGTAAACCTTAACTGTGGCTAATGTGGAGGACGGGGGGGGGGGGGCCGGGGGGGGGGGGGTTCAGGATTGGGAAGACTTGACTTTCCCTACTGCATGCTCTCACGTCCTGGAACACAGGTGTTTACTGTCTACACACAGGTGTTGTGTGTGTGTTTGCATGCACACACACAAGTATAGACACACATTTGTGTTTTACATTTTTTTAACTTATTAGTACTGAGTAAAGCACTCTCAGTCTTATCTCTCATTTTAGAAAATCAGGATTTGTCCCTGAAAGCGGCCACTCATGCGCCCGGCTGCAGGAGGAGGGAGCTTGCTCTGCTCCCATCCCCGCGGGCATCCGAGCCCCAGATACTGGAGGAGGTCCAAGGAGGTGCCCCGGGCTCCTTCTGCTCCTGGGAATCTGAGCGCGGCTCCCATGAATCATGTTTCACAAAGCCTCGCCCCTGCGCCGCCTGAACAGAGACCAGTGCCTGCCGACCGCTTTGCTCCTGCCCCTTCCTGCCCCTTCCTGCACCTGGGGCCTTCAGCTGGCACAGCCAGGACACAGTGCCGCAGTCCCCAGAGCGGCGGGGCTGAGCTCGCCCCTTGCCCAGTCCTCATGCATTTGCTCTGATGTGTCACGCTGACCTTAACCTTTCCCGAGCTGGGGTTTCTCACATTTCTAGTGTTCCGTAAGCCTTGAGTGAGGCTGTTCTTGTGAAAATGAGCCCAGAGGAAAGTGTGTGTCTGTATGTGATCGCATGTCGACCTTCTCAAGCCCGGCCACCAAGCAGCCCTGCGAGCCACGTCTTGCGGTATCATAACTAATCGGCAAATTCCCGGTTTTGCTCCACGTTCCAGCCTCGCGAGCTGAGGTGTTGCCAAGCATGTTAAACGCCGTCCCTAAACGCACCCGGCCGCAGCTCCCAGCGTCTCTCTCCGATGTGCCACGCAGCTGCCGCGGACTGCCCTGCACAGAGCCCCTGGCTCCGTCCCCGCTTGTGTGCGGGACCTGCCGCAGATGCTGGAGACTGTGGCCTCTTTACCCCCAGAAGTCGCATTTCCGTCTGAGGGCCAGAGGACTGATTTCTCTAAAATGCTCCTTGCCACGTGAAATCTTTTCTTAAAACGTCTTTCACGATTTTGATATTCCAAGCCCCTAGGATGGGGACACAGAGCTGGCTTGCACAGGGTCCCTGAGGTCTGGGGGGTGGGGACCGGTGTGCCTGCCCAGCATGTGCCCACCCAGCGGGGTCTCTGCTCCATGCCCGGCACCCCCAGAAGTGAGCCTGGGGTCCCTGCGGCCAGGGGTCCAAGGCCGAGGGGCTGGTTTGGACCAGGCCCTGAATGGTCCTGCGTGCAGGGCCAACAGCTGAGCAGAACCCCTTCCCTGTAGCCATGGGTCTTTTCACCGATAGGAAGGAATCGTCAGTCACTTCTGTGCCATGGGACTCATTAGCTCCATATCCTAGAGGGGGCTCCCGGGCCACTGCAGCTCAGCACGACCCAAGCCCGGAGCCCTCCTCCTCCCTCACCCCGAGCACTCAGAACCACTTTCGTCTCCTGCCCCCACCTAGGTGCACCGGGCAGCAGCCACCACCCCACACCCTCCCATTCCACCCCAGTTGCACTCCTGTGTTGTGCTGGGGAGCACTTGGACCAGTCTGCTCCACACATCCCTGGCGTACTTGGAGGAGTGACCACCCTGGCCAGGGGCTGACTACTCAGGCTCCAATCACAGGCTTGGTGTCAGGCCCGTTCTCACCCCACAGATGTTACTGGTGGGCCAAGAGCTTCCCTGCGGGGTCAGAGCCAGGATGCCCTGGGGAGCTCCCCGCGGCTGGGGTCAGAACCAGGGTGCCCTGGGGAGCTCCCCATGGCTGGGGGTCAGAGCCAGGATGCCCTGGGAGCTCCCCGCGGCTGGGGGTCAGAGCCAGGATGCCCTGGGAGCTCCCCGTGGCTGGGGTCAGAACCAGGATGCCCTGGGGAGCTCCCCACAGCTGGAAGGACAGAGCCAGGATGCTCTGGGGAGCTCCCCGCGGCTGGGGGTCAGAGCCGGGATGCCCTGGGGAGCTCCCCGCGCTGGAGTAAGGGATACTTACAGCTGGGGGCTAGAGACAGGATGTGGTTAGGGGGCTCCCTACTGTTGGGGGGCAGGGCCTGGATGTTCCCTAGGAGCTTCCTGCAGATGGGGGCCTGGAGCCAGCATTTGGGTGAAGCCAGCAGTTGGGGGTGAGGTTGAGCCAGCATGTCCTGGGGGTGCTCTTTTGGAGAGCAGAGTGGGCAGGAGGTGCCCAGGTGGGAGCGCCTGCAGCTGGTCAGGACACCGCAGGACTGCTCCCGGAGGGGACCCCCTTAGGGAGGGACTCAAGATAGCTGTCATCCTGGGCCCCACAGGCACTCTGCCGGGATTTGCTGAACAAATGGAAGCAGCTGGGAATGCCACAGCGCTTGAATTTCAAGATTCTTTTATTCAGACTATGCCAAAGGCCCTGGAGATAAGGGATTTCCTAGGGCCACACAGCCCGGTGTGTCTGTCGGCGTGAGTGGGTCTCTGGGGGGGGGGGTCTGTCCGGGGGGGGGGGCAGTTCTTGGTGGGGTTCTCTCAGTCTCCTCAATCCCTGCCCCAAGGGCCAACCCCGGGGGCTCCACCAGGCACCTCTGCACCCCCCCACATTCCCTGCCCCTGCTGACTGAAGCACCAGCGAGGGTAAACAGCTGCCCGCTAACCCTGCACCCTACTGTGTGCGGGGACCACCCCAAACTGAGAGGGTTGAAACGGACAGTGTGCAGTTAGGAGGAGGGAGCGCCTCACTTTCTCAGACCGTGAGCCCGAGCAGGGACCTGCTCTATCCTGGACCACAGCAAGGGTCTACCTAGCAGCCCAGAGATGCACTGACTGTTAGTAAACAGATGAGCTCACAGCCCCCTGGAGCTCACCTGAGCGCGGGAGTTCGGGTGGTCCCTCCACCGGGGCCGTTCTGAGCCTGTGTGTGGCTTCTGGGCATCATCTGCTCAGTGGACCAGGACAGGTCCTTCTCTGTACATGGTCTGTGCACCTCTTCCTCCCTGCTCCCTCTCCCTCCATGTTTCCCATCCCCTCGGGTGGGGGTGTTCTCAAGAAAAAGCCAGTGCCCCCTGGGATGGCCCTCCTGTCCCAGCCTCTCTCCAGGTTGCCTGTGGTGTGGGCCCTGCGCCTGCCCCCCCTAGAGCTGCCCGTCCAGCCCTGCTCAGAGCCTGAGCTTCTCTGCCCATCTGTGGGACTCTGCGGTTCCTGGTCTCTGCAGGTGGGAGGTCTGTGCCTGGAAAGCTCCCTTTCTGAGCAGCTGTGCTTCCTGGGTGTCCGGGGCCCCCAGGTGAGATGCCTGTGGGAACGGGTCAGGTGCCTACAGTCTCTAAGTAGGGATTTGGAGCCCGTTCCTGCGTTGGATCTGAGCCTCGTCCCTGGGGTGGGGCAGCCGGCCCAGAACTCTTGCTTTTGGCCGTGTTTCTGCTTCTGTCCCATCCATTCTCCTCAGCACCTGCCGAGAGAGGCAGGCCCTGCTGGGTGCTAAGCTCTCAGGGGTGAGTGGGCAGCCAGGGAAGGGCCTCTGGCCTGCAGTTTGGTTTATTGTGGGATTTCACATCTGGAGCTTGCAGGAGCAGCCGCTTGGAATCACAGAGACCACAGGGTCTCCAGCTGAAGGGTCCTGAAAACCCTGAGGAAATGTGATTGTATCGGGAACGAGTGGGTAGGAGGAGGGGACGAGGGGAGCCCAGAGGCCGGCTGGTGGCAGGGAAGGGCCCTGCTCCGGGCACTTCCTCATCTTCGCTTCAATCCCAGCAGCTGTTAGAGATCTTTCTCAATTCCCTGAAGGAAAGGTGCTCCCCCCCCCCCCCCCCCCCCCCCCCGCTCTCCCCCCGGCCCGCCCGGCGGCTGCGTCTGTTGCCCTGCCCATGGGGCTCTGGGCCAGGCCTGCTGCAGGCCCCAGTTGGTCATTGGGAGCGGCGCTGGCTCTGGCCTGTGGTCAGCACTTGGCACGTGCTCGCTGACCTAGTGAGCTTGTTCGCTGCTGCCGCTTGCACATGGCCCTGGGTGTGAGCCCCGAGCTGCTGACCACAGTGCAGGTAGCCTGAACCCTCGTGTGGCAAGGGGACAGGACCTTGGGGACACCCAGACTGGCGGGGGCGGGGCAGGAATCTGCGTTTGTAGTATTAGGGGCACCGGGGCTCTGGGTGCTCTGGTGGAGCGGGGTCTTTAGCGGAGGGCTCATCGCGCTCCCCCCACGCCAGCCAGGACTCCGAGGGCTGAGCTTCTACCGGGGGGCCAGGGCAGCCGCGGCAGAGGCCGTGGTGACAGTGATGGGTGCAGCTGGGACTTGGGAGTTCTCCTCTCGGCCCCCAAGCCCGTCCGCCCCTCACCTACTCGCCTGTGCTGCAGGGACGCAGCTCAGCAGGCCGGGGGCTTTCCTGAACCTGTCCTGCACCTGGCTCACCGCATCCCCCGGCTGCCTCGCACCCCTGTCCCTCCCCTGCCTTGGGGCCCAGCCTCGCCGGTCAGTGTCTTGCTGGTGGTCCTCCCTGGAGACCCTGAAGCTGTCTACGTGGCAGGTATCTCCTGACGTCCCCAAGGGTGCACCTCCCTGGCCCTCATGCAGAGGATCCTTAGCTTGTCTGCTGACGCCCTTAAGCGTGGACCGAGTGCCCTGCCCAGCCCCCGCTGGCCCCCCGCCCCGAGGTCTCTGCTCCTTTTGCCTGGGGGCCCTGAGCTGCCCTCCGCGCTGACCACGACCGTGTGGTTGTGACCCTGTGACTGTGAGCCCTGGTGCTCCTGTGCTGGGGGCCTGCAGGCATGACCCCGGGAAACCCTCGGTGCTGGGGGACAGAGCTGGCCTTGGGCCCGAGCCTGTGGAAGGCGCCGACCTCCACCCCTGGGCCCTCGGACTCTGGCCAAGGGGTAGGCGAGGAAGGACTGTGTGGTGTCGGTGGGGTTCCTGGTGCGTCTCTCTTGGTGATAAGGGTGCGTGTGTAGGGCCTCCTGATTCCGGGGCAGTTCTGATCCCATAAGGGGCTGCGTAGCTGTTGCTTCCTGTGTGGACCACGCCATCAGCTGTGTGACAGGGTGGTAGGGGCGCTGGCTGAGGAACACGGCTGTGCTCGGGCCGCGCGGCAGATCCGTACGTTCAGAGTGAGTTTCTGAGAGACACTCTCCTTCTGCACCAGACGCCAGGCTGGCCGCATGTGCCCAGATGGGATTTGAAAGCTCCTGATCACAGAGACCGCGTGCTGGGGAAGTCAGGGCAGCTTGCAGGTTCAAAGAAAAAATAGCTGTTTTAGCAATGCTCTATTTAATTTTAGATTTGAGTGGGAGAGCTGAGAAGAAATAGCTTGTGCATAGCAGTGACTGTGGTCCTGGCAAGAGAGGGTCCTCAGTCACACAGGTGGACACACGACGTCAGAGTGTGGGGCAGCTGAAGACCAGGGGCAGGAAGACCAACGTTCACACGTTAGCGAGAAAAAGACGAGGAGTTGGATGTGAAGTGGACGCAGGATTAAATAGATGACCGATCACGCAGAAGGGCGGCTGCTCCGGAAACGGGATGCCCAGTGAAGACGGACCTGTCCCGCACACGGGGCCTCGCTCCTGGCAGCTGTCACCACCTGCCCGCGCTGTCCACACCTTGGACTTCTAGCCTCGCTCCGTTTCATCTCTTCGTGGGCAGCCGTGTGGGACGAGATGGCAGAGCCTGTAGCCACCGTTGAGAAAGCGGCTCTCTTTGCTTCCGAAATAGGAAGCTATTCCGTGTCCCAGACAAACCTGTGCGGTTCGCGTCCCAGCATATCCTGTGTTTAGGAAAGGTGTTTTGCGGATTGGGGTGGGGGGTAGGAGTGGGATAGGTTTTCTAAGGCTGGTTTGCTGGGTTTGCACCGCTAAGTGTTGGGTCCAGAGCTGATGCTCTTGGAGCTCCTTCCCAGGCTCCACGGCCCGGAGTTTGTGCGGGAGAGTGCTGGATTGTGCCAGCCCACCGGTGGCACTCCTCTGACCGCTGCCGAGCTGTTTCCAGGCTCTTTAGAAAGAAGACAAGTCGTGTGTCTGTTCTGTCATCGTGTCCGCAGAGCGTGGCCCCAGGAGGCAGGAACCCGCGCCCCGAGGCTCTGCGGAGCTGCTCCCCGCCCGAGCCAGGCTGAGTGAGGGGCATCGGGCTGTGGCTTCCCAGTTTCAGAATATTGTGTCTGTTCTAAGTCAGGATTTTGAAAAACAACTTGCTTTAGATTTTTTAAATATGTAACAGCCAGAGAGAAAGATGGATTCCGCAGGTATGGTTTCCCTCTGTGTATCTCATGTGGCCGTCTTTCCGCAGAACCCATGAGGCTCGTCCCACATCTCCTTACGGGGAGAGCCTGGGGGACCCAGACTGACCTTCCTGGGGTCCGTTTGAGCCCCAGTGCGGCTTGTTTCGGAAGATGAGCCCGTCCTGCCCCCACAGACCTGGACCCCAGCTGAGCTGCTGGGCTGCCCACCTGCATCTTGCTCTGCCACGGGGCGCACACATTGGGTGGCTTAACTGATCGGGGGTAATGGATTCTCTGTCATATTACTCCTGGAGCCACAGCCCTGCGGGGGCTTTGATTCTCAGGCATTCCTTCAGCTGTGCGCAGTGGGTCCACTCCACCTGCTGTGGGCGTCGGGGCTGGGAGCGCTGCTGGGTGCCCAGGAGTCTGCAGCTTCCCCTCCTCGGCCCTGGGAGCCCGTCCTCGTGGGTGTGGGCGGACCCACAGGTCGGGATACCGTTTGTCCTGCCCACTTTGAGTCTGAGCACCCGCAGGGCCAGCTCAGGGTGCCTGTGGTCCCGCCAGGGCCCCATGTTCACAGTGTGTGTAGCACCCCCACTGATCGCTCCATTCCCCCGCCCCCCCAGGGCCCACACCCGCTAGTGATTGTCCACCTTCCGGGCACTCACTCAGGCCACCAGCCGGCCTGGAAGATCCTGCCTTTCAAATGCTGTAATCGACGTGATGTGAAGATAGGAGTTCTGTTTTGTCTCTTCCGTCTCTGAGTGGTGGTCACCTCCGGATCTATCCTCGTGCCCCAAGGACCTTGAAGCTCCTCCCTCTGGCTGCTAACATCTGTCACAGGCGACCTTGGGCTCACTGTCCCCTGGTGGCGCCCCTGGGTGACACCCAGCCCTGCGGCTACCAGCAGCACCCACGCCAGCCGCTCCACGGGGAGCTGGACCGGGCCTGCCGGCTGGCCAGAACCACACACACAGGCCGCACCCGAGGCGTCCCCTGCAGTGCGGACGGTCCGGCACCACTGACACACGGCTTTGTGGGGCAGGACTGGCCCCGAGGCCGGCCCCAGAACCTCAGGAGCACCCGGCCTCTGCCAGAACCAGGCGCTCGGCACGCGGCCTCCCCATGGCGACGCTGCAGAGCTCTGACTGCGGAGCACCTAGGGGCCGGGCCTCCGGCGGTCCGCCTTGGCTCCCGATCCTCCATGTCCTCCAGCAGTCCCCGGGAGTGGTTCGCGGGGACTGAGGGCGGACGGAGCGCTGCCTGCGTGTGAGCGGAGTTTTTGGACGCTGGCCTGGGCTTGGGCTGCGCAGCCCGGCCAGCCGGCCGGCCACGGCCAGCCGGCGCCCCTCTGTGCCCGCGATCCCGTTTTCTCTGACCCCGTGGGGAATGCATTTCTCTTCAGCGTGGTTGTCAGTGTTTCCCTCTCCTTCGGAACGGCAATAATTATTCTTTTCCACGATGAAAGCACACCGGCTTCGGAACCACCCCCACCACCGAGCCGAGTGCCGTGAGGCCAGCTCCCGCCGCGCGGCCCGGTGCTCGCCGTGTGCTGTGACTCAGCCCCTGTCCCATCAGAGCGGTCACACTGACCCCGTCGCGCTCCCCTTGTGCGTCTCCGGCCTGTAGATGCTGTGTCAGCATCTCCCACAGCTGGCTGGGGGCCCTTGGATGGCGCCACGCCCGTGTGCGCTCTGGGATGCACGGTATCTGGTGCATGGCCGGCCCGTCCACTTCCGGCAAGGACACGTGTCACCGTGGTGACCCACCGGGCACGGGGACCACGCGGGTGGAGACACTGGGGGCCCGTGTGGGCTCCCAGGGTCTTTGTCTTTTAAATAGCTGGTCGGCGGTTGCGTGTTGGTTGTGAAACACAAGGCACTGCCCAGCTCGCATGAAGACGACGTCGGTGGCCTTGGC
>NW_025408736.1:0-40358 GCF_002201575.2 Neomonachus schauinslandi | reverse complement strand
TTTTTTTTTTTTAAAAAAAGGGATTGATAAGATGTTGGTTGAAAAAGGGGAAAAGAAAAATTCAAAAAGAAAAAAAAAGAAAAAGACAGTTAAAAAAAAATTAACTTTGAAAGACTACAGAATCATGGTAAAAAAGCCATGAATTGTATGTGCAGTAGTCCCCTAGAGCTGGAGTTCTGCCATTCTCATTGATGGGTAAATTTGGTCTTGGCTGGCTGTTCTCGCTGATCTTCTGGGGAGGGGCCTGTTGCCGTGGTTTCCAAATGTCTTTCCGGAGGCAGAATTGCCCTGCCCTTGCCCCCTCCCAGCTAAGTAATCTGCTCAGGTTTGCTCTCCGGGGCTTTTGTTCCCTGCGAGCTTTCCGTACAGCTTTGGAGGCGGAGAGTGAAAATGGAGGCCTCCCAATCTCTGCCGCGGAGGAGCCGAGAACTCGGGGCCCTGCTTCTCAGTGAGCCCCCAGAGAAAAGTGGTCAGTCACTCCCGTCTCCCCGGTCTCCAGCCACACTCCGTGCTCACCCGGCCTGTGACCGCGCGTTTCTATCTCTGGCACCCGACCCCGGGTGGAGTCTCCAAACCCAGCAGATCCCTGCGGCGCAATCCCACGCGGCTCCTCCCGGGGGAGGAAGGTGAGTCTCCCCGGATCTGCCGCTTGTTGGGTCCCTGCTGGAGGAGCAGTGGCCCGACTGTGCCGCGGATCACGGTCTATGGCAACCCCGAGCTGAGAGCCTGCGCCTGGGCTCCGCCTCTGCAGCCGGCTTCCCTGCTCCGATACCTGGGAGCTCCGCCACACTCAGGCACCCCCGGTCTTTCTGTGACCTGTGGGTCCTGAGACCACACTGTCCCGGAGGGTTCCACCCCCCGCTTAGCCACCAGAGTGACGTCCCTCAGTGGAGCAGACTTTTAAAAGTTCCGATTTTGTGCTCCTCGGCTCTATCACTTGCCAGAAGCGGCTGCTGGAGGCCCCTCCCCCGCCGTCTATCCTCCCGAATATCGCCTCGGATTCACTTCTCCGCACGTCCTACCTTCCAGAAAGTGGTCGCTTTTCTGATGAGAGAGTTGTTGCTCTTCTTTTCTTCGATCTCCTGTTGAGTTTGTAGGTGTTCAGAATGGTTTGATCCCTATCCAGCTGAATTCCTGAGACCAGACGAAATCCAGGTCTCCTACTCCTCCGCCATCTTCGAATTTTTATATCTCAAGAAAGGTTTTATAGCCAGCCCTTAATGTGTGTCTAATTAGCAATTTACCCCTCAGGCTGTAGCTATGATGATAAGCTAATAGTCCTCTTGTACAGAAAGATTGAACTCCTGGGTCCTTTGCTTCTTTCTGTGCCTGGGAGTGGTAGCAATTTAAGATCATTTCCTGAGTTGCTTACAGTCCTGTGGGACCCCAGAGTATAAGCTCTGGTCACCAGAGCCAGGTGATATAGAGGTGTCCTCTAGCATTAGCCACAAAAATCAGTACCAGCCAAGGGTATAAGCTGCTTTCTGGAAGCTACTGGTGATCTGCAGTAAGGCCTGGGGAGAGCAGAAAGATTGTGTCTTTTCAGTGGCCTCCGTTCCCTGAGATTATCTCCATAGATCCCTTTAAATGTGCCAAAAAGCCTGCACTTCAGGCCAAAATTCTTGGACAAGCAAATAGGCTTTTGTTTCCAGAAATAATTGGGATTTTGTTTCAGTTTGCTATCCATGCAATGCTCTGGGAATGTTATTCTCCCAAGAACTGTCTTGCCACTTCTTACAGTCATGTGGGAACAAAGAATGAAAGTCTCCTTTACCTCCAGAGACAGGTGAGCAAAGGGCATCTCCTGGGTGGCAGCAACAAAACCCAGGTCACCAGACATAAAAACTGGAGCACCAGACATATGTAGAAGCTTCCCTCTAGGAAATACTGGTGCTGTGGAACATGACAGAGGGAGAGAGAGCAAAATGGCACTCACTGGTTATAATGAGACAAATGGGGAGTGCAAAGATAGCATTTGCTGAAAAAAGGAAAGAAAAGAGAGAAAGAAAAAGGAAAAAGAAAGAAAAAAAAGAAGGAAAAGGAAATAAGAAAAAGGAAAGAAGTGAGGATGGGAGATGGTGCCCACCAGCAAGGCAGAGGGAGAGTTTGCAAGATGGCACCCATGGGAAAGAAAAAGAAAAGATGGTACCTGCTGGCTTTAGCAAGGCAAAAGGAGAACAGTTGGATTGTACCCACTGGCCTCTGACCCCAGAGAGTATCCTAAACAGGCCTCTGTCCCTCAGACTAAAATTTTAAATTGGGAAATAAGTCTCTTTTGCATAAAGTCTGGGTGCTTTTCAAAGGGCTACTTCTGCTTTGGGGTTTGGAGTGGATGAGCCTGCACAAAGGCTCTACTCAATTTGACACAGCACTGCAGGTCTCATGGGCAGAAGTCCTGTTGGTCTTCAAAGCCAGATGTTTTGGGGACTTGTGTCTCAGGTGTCAGTCTTAAAAGTCAGGGTGCTTAAAGTGGGAAATGAACACTTTGCTCCTCAGAGAGAATCTCAGGGTTTTGAGTTCCCTCCTGATTGTGGGTGGTCACACCAAGGGTGGTTTATAGCAACATTGTGTTTCAGTCTTTCCTACCTACTTTGATGCAGTTTACCTCTTATTTGTCCAAGGTGAAGGTGTTGCTCCACCAGTTTTTACTCCCTGGCCCCCCAGAAGAAATTGTTCCATATATAGCTGTACATTCAGTGTGTCTGTCAGAGGATTTGAGTTCAGGATCTTTCTACTCTGCCATCCTCCCAGCTCTCTTCCTTACACTGCTTGTGCCTTTCTTTTCTTCATGTCCATTTCCATGGGCCCACTTCTTATATTTAGCTCATGAGACATCCCACTGGACTTATGATCTGATTAGTTCCCTTAATTAAGTACCTTGAAAGTTTTAGGTAAGGGCTTCCCCACAGAGCTCTTCCAGACTCAGCCAAACTATCCTTTTGACATTTCCCATCAGGGTAGGCAAATCAAACATAGTCTTTCAGCTTTAATAATCCTTGGTGCTAGGGATTATGGAAATAAATGAAGACCCCTCAAGTTAGAACAAGCAGCACTTGCTTAGTCACTTATGTATTCAGAGCTTGCTATAGCAAGGGAGTCAGCCACCATCACTTGTGTTTGGCAGAAACTGAAAGGCAGGCAAAGGAGTGGGAAAATTTATAGTGAAAAAAAAAGTATGCTTCAGGTCTGCTGTGATTGAAGGTTGTTGACATGGGAAAGCTAGAGGTAGGCTAACTAGAAGCAGGGTATCCTATATGATTAATTGGGGGAGCATATTTGGCTTTTTTGGTTGGCCTGAGGCAGAAGTAAAGATAAGGGAAGTTGGAAGTCATTGACCAAATCCTAACTGTTTTGGTCCCATTGCTGTCGAGGCTGTGGTTTGGCTTCCTCAGCTAGTTGCTGCAGAGGTTGTGAGTCTGAGGTCTGGCTATTTTCCAATTGTATATTAAGTCTTTCAGGATGCACATCTGGATAAATAGTCTCCTTGCCTTCAGTGAACTGAATCTAGCAAGGGAAACTGAATTGTACATAAGTATATTATAGTAAAAGTTACAAAATGCAGTAATAGATATGTGTGCAAGGTGTAGAGGTGGTATTGTTGAGAGAGAGAGGGATTTTTATGTGGAAAGTCAGGGAAGGATGAACCCTATACCAGGTTTTAAGGATTAGTAGAATTTTGCCAAATATCAGAAGAAGGAAAGGACATCCCAAGAGTTGGGAACTACATGTGTAAAGGCAGAGAAATATGAAATAACAAGATATGTGAAGGGGCATGGCTATTTATTTTGGAATTTTGAAATAATATACTATGCTAAATTTTGAGAATATGGATACACTCAAATACCATAGGGCCTTATATGCAGGGCTAAGAAGTTTAATTACTCTTAAAGGAATGGGGATCAAAGAGGGTATTCTCAGCCCCTGGAGTGGTGATGTCCAGTTTGCTAAGTGACACAATATACCATCCAGGGGGCAGATATTTATAAAAAAGACCTTGGAATGTACTGGACCCAAGGACTAGAAAAAGAATGGAGCCAAGGTCAGTACAGAGTGTTGGGAAGAATGGCTCTGAGCAGGTGAAGATAGAATAGTTATTAGAAACAGGCTCCAAATCCAGGGCATGGTCAAGATAGGTAGGGAGGTAGTAGCACGTAGGAACAAGAGCAGGAGGGCAGGGTGGTTGGGTTCTTCCAGAAGCCAGTATCTTGCTCACTTGAGACTGCCTTAAAGGACTAGGTCTGAACCTCTATTTTATAATGGTCAGCATTTTAAAAAACTGCTCAGCATGTGACACATAAAGGCTGAAATGGATGCACATTTTGAACATACAAAATGTTTGTAAATATTATGATTGCTCCCTTTTTATTATTAGCATTTGTAATAATAACTTAATCAGGAATAAATGATAAAGCAAAAAAATAAATAAAATGTTTGTCTTTCAGCTAAAGACCTCTAGTGTCATGCTTTAGAACAGGAGTTAGCAAATGATGGCCCATGGGCCAAATCCAGCTTGCACCATTTTTGTAAAAGTATTATCGGAATACAGCCATACCCATTCATTTACCTATTGTCCATGGCTACTTCACACTACAATAGCAGAGTTAAATAGTTACAACATATGGTCCCCAAAGCCTAAAATATTCGCTGTCTGGACATTTACAAAAAAGTTTCCCAGCCCCTGCTTTAGAACCTAGGGACAAATGGAGCAAAATGCATTCTAATTACGTGACATGAAAATAAACACGATGAACTAACCATATCTTATGTGTCTAGATCTTCATAGGAATTATTCTCAATCCCATGATATAGAGGAGGAAGGCAAGTCTCAGAAAAGTTAAGTGATATTTTGAGTAGTATATAACTAGTAAACATCCATAATATGATTTTGACTCATGCCTATTTGGTTGCAAAGCCCATTTTCCTTCTACTTTATCATATTTCCTGAGCTGTGCTCTTCAATTCAATAAGCATTGAATGTTGCCCTCCAGTACCTAGCAGGTCACTGCCCTAGGTTCTGTAGTGGTACAAAAATGACATGGTAACTTGCTCCATGACACTAGAGGTCTTTAGCTGAAAGACAAATATTTTATTTTTTTTTTTTGCTTTATCATTTATTCCTGATTGAGTTATTGTTACAAAAGGAAATTGGTAGAGAGGGGTCAGAGTGTGTTTGGTTCACCTAGCACTGTAGGGACTTTGTGAGGACTTTGGCATGAGATCAATCTTGAGCAAACCCAATGTGATCGGTTAGTATCATACCATGGTTTTAGTTAAGTCATTTGCCATATTCATACCACATAAGCAATAAAAATAGCCAATATTAATAAGTACTTGTTATGACCTACAAAGGCTTCTAGTGCATTACATTATCCCCAAAACTCTATGATATAGGTTGTACTATTATCTCCATTTTATAGACCAAAAAACAGAGACCGAGAAAGATTAAGTGTTTTGCCCAAGATTATACAGTATCTTAGTTTGGGTTCTCTAAAAACCAAGAGAATGCTAAAAAAAAACAAAAAAATCCAAACAAACTAAAAAAGCAAAACAAAACAGCAACAAAAACCACCAAGCTTACAAACTAAGGTATGTACTACATGCAATCTCAGAGCAACACAATGGTTCATAGGATGGTAAGGCAAGAAAAGAAAACATAAGGTGGTACATTACGAGGCTTTTAGAAGACAACACAGCCAACTACTCAATCATGCTGGACAGCTTTCAGACAGAACTCATGGATCCATCGTGTCTCTGGGGGGAAGAAAGGAAGGAAATTTATCTGATGGCTTCTTCTTGTCTTCCTTTCTCTGGTTGATTCCAGTTAGCCCACGGGGGTGTAACTCTCTTATTGTCTAGGTGTGTTAACTGGCAGACTCTGGGGAAGCCAAATCCTTCATTTCCTGGCATGGTGCTTCACACAGGCCTCCATTTTCTTCACATGGTGCTTCACATGGGAGAGCTTGTCAGCTCTCACCTGGATACCGGAGCTGCTGGGCTCTTACATGGCACCCTGCCAAAGACTGCATTTCCTTTCTGGGATGCAGAGATAACCAATGTTACAAGAGGAGGCATCATGGAATCATAGCAGTTGCTCTCCTTTAAGCAAGTGGGGCTCACTGGACATTTGGGCTTGATAGATTCCTGACAAGTGCATAAACTGGGTCAGATGCACATAGCTAGGAAATAGATTTTCTGGGAAGAATAGATTGAACCAGGAAGTCTGATTCCAGAAACACCAAAATATGTTCTTAACTGCTACTGAAGACTGCCTACTAAGCCTACTCCATGTAAGGGTCACAACTCTTTAAACAAGGATAATTCAAAGAGACCAAGATTTTAAATTCTGTCTAATTCAACGTTATTACACAGACTCAAATGTTTTGGTCCCTCATTTTCTGGATTTTCATTACCAGTATGTGATTTTTAAGAAAAAACAATGTACTAAAATCTAACCTTAGAGAAACAAATCAATTTTATAATAATAATTATCATATAAAACTATTCCTATTTCATACCGTAAAAGCTTTTGCTTTACTAATAACTTTTTTCTCTAAATGGTGATACATATTGGATTGTTTACAGATCATTATTTGGTTTAGTACTGTAGGGAAAAGAAATAATTCTAATTTATTGACAAGGGCACCTTCACATAAGGACTTACCACAGATCATAGTGTCAGAGACTTTAGGGTTCATTTAGGCCAATCTTTACTCAAAGTACTTAAACACTTTGCGTGCATTAAAGAAGTTGCTGACCTGGAGCTGTGTTGTTCTACTGTTTGTCAACTACAAGAAATAGTTAGGCCTTTAAAGAGAAACAGTGTATGTGCTCATCAAAATTTCCAACCACTTATATTTGAGAAGAAATAAAATAATTAATAAAGTGAAATCTACTTATCACCTCTGCATTAAATGCTTATGAAGTATAAAATACTGTTGTAAGCATTGTGGGGGAACAGTGAGTTATATATGTCTTCTAAAAACCTCTGGAATCTTTCAACATTTTCTAGCCCTACACCACTCTTCAAAGTCACTATTATCTCTCAACTGGAATAGTACAGCAGACTCATGGTTAATATTCCTGGTTCTTCTCTGCTGTCCTTTGAATCTGATCATGTAATATTCCAATTCAGTTGTTTAAGTGGTTCCTCATTGGTCTTTTAAGATATCTACATGACTTAACATGATCTAGAAGCTCCTAAAAGACCTGACCCATATTTCCTATATAGCTTCATCTCTCCTCAGTCCTTCATGCTGCCTCAACCATTCCCCAACCCTAGTGTGCACTCCATCATCCAGCCTATATGTGTTAAGGCTCCCCTTAGTGCTGTCTCTTATTATAGGCTCACTCTACTGCCAGGAACAATCCTTCTCTCTCCCAAACAGTGCCGTTTTGTACCACTTATTAACTTGGTTGATTTGTATACATCCTTTAGGTCTCTGTTTAGATGTTACATTCATTGAGCAGTCTTCTTGAGGACAGCCCATTTCCCATCTTCTGGTTGGATATTTTCCTCTGATTTTCTTTGATATCTTTTACCATCCCAACTGTAGCATACATCTCTTTCAAATGCCTCACTCAACTCTAGGATTTGAGAAGACAAACTTTATCCTTCTCAGTGCCCATCCCAGTGCCTCTAATATAGGAAATACTTGATAAATTTATGGGAAAGGAATGAACTAATCCATCATTTTCAACTCCCTACTATATGCCAGGCATATATATTATATCTAAAATTTACAACTAACCAAGGTACATAATTTTGTTTCCATGTAAAGAGGAGAAACATGAGCTCAGTGATGCTTCTGTGTTCTCTTAGGTGAAAATAGCTACATAGACAATGTTTCCTTCCACTTTCTACCAGTGTTACTAATATTTTACAGCCTAAATGTAAGGTGTTGCAATGATCCCTGATAAATTAAATCCTCTGTGTTTTAGTTCCATTTTCTGATTATAGAGACATTTTTAAATCCTGATTGTTATACCCAATAAGTCAATAGCTTTGTATAAACACGTACTTAATAACTCTTCAATGTCTTAATCCAAAGAAATTATTGATTTAAAAAGAAAGATAAAAGCTATTGATGACTGAAAAGTCTTTAGTGAGCTAGCTATGAGAAATATTAAAGTTTTAATAAAAATACAGGGCTATGATTATTTTACAAACTAACAATCCCAACTGATAAGTTCTACTTTTCTATATAGACATGAGAAATATTTTATGGTAGAAATCAAATATTATGGTGATAAAATTCTATTTATCTAAAAATGTAAGACTGTTAGTAGCAAAACCCAATTCATGGTAATTTCACTGAATTTTGTTTGTTTGATAAAAACATGCTGGTGCTCATGATCACCTTTTCCTTATAAATAAGAAGCAAACTATGAATAAAACAGTATTTTCTTATTTCTTCTCTGCCTTAAAATAATTTACAGTGGTTTTAGAGAAGTTATTAAAATTTACAATTTCATTCAAACAAAAGAATTAAGTATGTACTATTTTGCTTTCTTAAAATAAAATAGTCTCTCTTTTCCTTTGCCACCATTTTTGTCTCCTTTGGCATGGTATTTATCTGTGGCAGACACTGCTGTTGCTGTGCCCGTATCCTTAGCACTCACCTTTGCTCCATCTCTCCTCAGGGCTAGGAGTAACTGATAAAATTTTACTACTGCAAACAGCACATCCCTTTCCTCAAGGGCTTTCTCTAGCCATGGGCATGTGCTCTACTTGTTGGTTCCTTGAGGCAGGTCTCAATCAAGATTAATGGGTTCATGGGAAAATAGCCAACTTCCCTGCCCTCCAGGTGTAACCACTCTGAAGCATGCTTTACTTTCTCCCAGAAGTCCTCAATGTGATTGAGCCCCAGTTACCTACCATAATTATAGGTTTCCTTCCTTTCCCTTTTGTATTTCTCTTGCTTGGGATCACTTCTCAAACAAACTTCTGGTTTCAGGTTTGGCTTCTAGAGGAACCCAGTCTAAGACTTTATCAGTTATATCAGATGAAGGTTACAGATTCCAAGCTTATGCTCTGTAAGTTTTAGTCCTTTCCATCAGAATGTCCTCCTCTTGTTAGGAAACAGGGAGACAGAGAGAGAAAGAGGATGAGCAAGCTCACTTTATGCATCCCCCCATTCTTATCCCCTCAGATATGATTTAACCTATCATATATAAAGAAAACCAACTAGGCTACTAGTTACTACATGTATTTTTTTTAAAGATTTTATTTATTTATTTGAGACAGAGAGAATGAGATAGAGAGAGCATGAGAGGGAGGAGGGTCAGAGGGAGAAGCAGACTCCCTGCCGAGCAGGGAGCCCGATGCGGGACTCGATCCCGGGACTCCAGGATCATGACCTGAGCCGAAGGCAGTCGCTTAACCAACTGAGCCACCCAGGCGCCCTCTACATGTATTTGATTGTTGATATATACTGAGTTCTAGGAAGGCTGTAAGCTTTGTGGAACCTCCACTCCTGTCAAAACAGGATGGGATAGGATAACTTGAAAGCATCATGGTAAAAGATGTAAATGATCCCAAGAAGGTGTTTACAGCATTCTGAAGTAATTCACTTGGCAAAGTCCCTCTTCTGTACCTGATTCTTGCTTAACTCAGGGTGCTGGTAACAAAGATAAATGATGCCAAGACAATTGGCAGTGCAAGCAGGCTGACAGGTCACAGAAAAAAGGCTATCAGTTCTGATTGTTCGCCAGCAGTTTATTTCTCTCTCCTTCATCAGACTAACCATGGCAGCAGTGGTGAGTGTGTGATTTATACTACTCAGTAGTGCATCTTGCATACATCCTTCTTTTGAAGGAAAATGATGAGCAACAACTGTGACAGGTTCCTTCCACTCCAACATCAAGATCGTCTGATGACTTAAACAAGAGGGTAAAGGGGAGTGTCAGGTCTTTGCTTGTCAGACAAATAATAAAGGGGAAACATTTTATTGGAAACATTATGTGGTCTACAGTAGTGGTAATGAACTCGGTTCAAGGTTTTGAGAGAACTGAAGGATCCTCATGGATACTGTGATGTGTGAGAAATAGGTTCACAGATTTTTGTTTCTGTTGAGCTCTGTATGAAGTAGATTGATGGGATAAAAAGAACACAATTTTGGGAGTTAGACCTGGGCTAGAGTATTGTCATTGCCAGTTTCTGGATATGGCAAATTTGGTGAGATGTCTTCACCACTATAAGCCTCAGTTTTCTTAATTGTAAAGAGCAATATTAATAACTATTATACAGAATGACTATATGAATTAACCTTGAAATTATACAATATTTACAGGCACATAGATGCATGTGAGCTACATGTTGTAAGAACACAGGGATTTTTAGTTGGATGGGTTTTGCATGAGCCTCAATTACTGACTAAAAACCTTCACATGGAGGGCTGTGTTGACAGTGGAAAGTCAAAAGTGAGTAGAACATGATCAACATGATCTTTGTACCAGGAGAGTTCACAGTCAAGTTTGGAAGGAGAAACCAATTTACTGTTGGAGTGCATATATATTTTTGGCTAAACACTTGTCTTTTCTTTGTGTTTTAAGAGGATTATCACTCAGCTTTCTTTAATTTATTTTTTTTAATTAACATATAATGTATTATTTGTTTCAGGGGTACAGGTCTGTGATTCATCAGTCTTACACAATTCACAGCACTCACCATGGCACATACCCTCCCCAATGTCCATCACTACCCACCCCATCCCTCCCATTGCCCTCCACTCCAGCACCCCTCAGTTTGTTTCCTGAGATTAAGAATCTCTTATGGTTTGTCTCCCTCTCTGGTTTTGTCTTGTTTCATTTTTCCCTCCATTCCCCTATGATCCTCTACCTTGTTTCTCAAATTCCATATATCAGTGAAATCATATGATACTTGTCTTTCTATGGCTGACTTATTTCACTTAGCATAATACCCTCTAGTTCCATCCACATTGTTGCAAATGGCAAGATTTCAGTTTTCTTTAAGTTTTTTTTTTTTTTTTGACAGAGAGAGAAACAGTGAGAGAGGGAACACAAGCGGGGGAGTGGGAGAGGGAGAAACAGGCTTTCTGCCAAACAGGGAGCCCAATGCGGGCTCGATCTCAGGATCCTGGGATCATGACCTGAGCTGAAGGCAGACGCTTAATGACTGAGCCACCCAGGCACCCCAAGATTTCATTTTTTTGATGGCTGCATAATATTCCATTGTATATATATACACCACATCTTCTTTATCCATTCATCTCTTGATGAACATCTAGGCTCTTTCCATAGTTGTCTATTGTGGACACTGCTGATATAAACACTGGGGTGCACATGTCCCTTTGGATCACTACATTTGTATCTATGGGGTAAATACACAGTAGTGCAATTGCTGGGTCATAGGGAAGCTCTATTTTCAACTTTTTGAGGAACCTCCATACAGTTTTCCAGAGTGGCTGCAACAGCTTGCATTCCTACCAACAGTGTAGGAGGGTTCCCCTTTCTCCGCATCCTCACCAACCTGTCCTTTCCTGACTTCTTAATTTTAGCCTTTCTGCCTGGTGTGAGGTGATATCTCATTGAGGTTTTGATTTGGATTTCTCAGATTCCGAGTGATGTTGAGCACTTTTTCATGTGTCTGTTGGCCATTTGGATGTCTTCTTTGCAGAAATGTCTGTTCATGTCTTCTGTCCATTTCTTGATTTCTTTTTTTTTCTTAAAGATTTTATTTTTATTTATTCATTTGACAAAGGGAGAGACAGCAAGAGCAGGAACACAAGCAAGGGAGCGGGAGAGAGAGAAGCAGGCCCCCCACAAAGCAAGGAGCCCGATGCAGGGCTCGATCCCAGGACTCCGGGATCATGACCCGAGCCGAAGGCAGACGCTCAACAACTGAGCCACCCAGGCACCCCCATTTCTTGATTTCTTGATTGGATTATTTGTTCTTTGGGTGTTGAGTTTGATAAATTCTTTATAGATTTTGGATACTAGCCCTTTATCTGATATGTCATTTGCAAATATCTTCTCCCATTCTGCCAGCTGGCTTTTGGTTTTGTTGACTATTTCCTTTGCTGTGCGAAAGTGTTTTATCTTGATGAAGGCCCAATCGTTCATTTTTGCCCTTGCTTCCCTTGCCTTTGGTGCTGTTTCTAGGAAGAAGTTGCTGCAGTTGAGGTCGAAGAGGTTGCTGCCTGTGTTCTCCTCTAGGATCCTGATGGATTCCTGTCTCACATTTAGTTTCATTCTTCTGCATGTGGCTGTCCAGTTTTCCCAACACCATTTGTTGAAGAGACTGTCTTTTTTCCATTGGACATTCTTTCCTGCTTCATCGAAGATTAGTTGACCATAGAGTTGAGGGTCCATTTCTGGCTTCTCTGTTCTGTTCCATTGATCTATGTGTCTGTTTTTGTGCCAGTACCATACTCTCTTGATGATTACAGCTTTGTAGTAGAGCTTGAAGTCCAGAATTGTGATGCCGCCAGCTTTGCTTTTCTTTTTCAACATTCCTCTGGCTATTTGGGGTCTTTTTCTGGTAGCATAGACATTTTCACAATATTTGTTCTTCCAATCCATGAACATGGAACGTTTTTCCATTTCTTTGTGTCTTCCTCAATTTCTTTCATGAGTATTCTATAGTTTTCTGAGTACAGATCCTTTGCCTCTTTGGTTAGATTTATTCCTAGGTATCTTATGGTTTAGGGTGCAATTGTAAATGGGATCTACTCCTTCGCTTCTCTTTCTTCTGTCTTGCTGGTGGTATATAGAAATGCCACTGATTTCTGTGCATTGATTTTATATCCTGCCACTTTACTGAATTCCTGTATGAGTTCTAGCAGTTTTGGGGTGGAGTCTTCTGGGTTTTCCACATAAAGTATCATATCATCTGCAAAAAGTGAGAGTTTCACTCCTTCTTTGCTGATTCCAATGCCTTTTATTTCTTTTTGTTGTCTGATTGCTGTGGCTAGGACTTCGAGTACTGTGTTGAACAGCAGTGGTGATAGTGGACATCCCTGCCATGTTTCTGACCTTAGGGGAAAAGCTCTCAGTTTTTCCCCATCGAGAATGATATTTGCTGTGGGTTTTTCATAGCTGGCTTTTATGATATGGTACATATGATATACATATGGTATGTGCCCTCTATCCCTACACTGTGAAGAGTTTTAATCAAGAAAGGATGCTGTACTTTGTCAGATGCATTTTCTGCATCTATTTAGGGGTCATATGGTTCTTGTTCTTTCTTTTGTTAATGTATTATATCACATTGATTGATTTGCGGATGTTGAAACAACCTTGCAGCCCAGGGATAAATCCCATTTGGTTGTGGTGAATATTCCTTTTAAGGTACTGTTGGATCCTATTGGCTAGTATTTTGGTGAGAATTTTTGCATCCATGTTCATCAGGGATTTTGGTCTGTAATTCTCCTTTTTGAAGGGATCTTTGTCTAGTTTTTGGATCAGGGTAATTCTGGCCTCATAAAATGAGTTTGGACGTTTTCCTTCCATTTCTGTTTTTTGGAAGAGTTTCAGAAGAATAGGTATTAATTCTTTAAATGTTTGGTAGAATTCCCCTGGGACGCCATCTGGCCCTGGGTTCTTGTTGGGAGATTTTTGATTATTGCTTCAATTTCTTTAGTGGTTATGTGTCTGTTCAGGTTTTCTATTTCTTCCTGGTTCAGTTTTGGTAGTTGATACATTTCTAGGAATGCATCCATTTCTTCCAGGTTATCTAATTGGCTGGCATATAGTTGCTCATAATATGTTCTTATAATTGTATTTCTTTGGTGTTGGTTATGATCTCTCCTCTTTCATTCATGATTTTGTTGATTTGGGTCCTTTCTCTTTTCTTTTTGATAAGTCTGGCCAGGGGTTTATCAATCTTTAGCCTTCATGGATTTGAGTTCTTTCCAACTTACTTCTTGTGATTAAGTTCTAGTTTCAAAGCATTGTGGTCCAAAACTATGCAGAGAATGATCCCAATCTTTTGGTACTGGTTGAGACCTGATTTGTGACCTAGGATGTGATCTAATCTGGAGAATGTTCCATGGGCACTAGAGAAGAATGTGTATTCTGTTTCTTTGGGATGGAATGTTCTGAATATATCTGTGAAGTCCATCTGGTCCAGTGTATCATTTAAAGCCTTTATTTCCTTATTGATCTTTTGCTTAGATGATCTGTCCATTTCAGTGAGTGGGGTGTTAAAGTCCCCTACTATTACTGTATTATTGTTGAAATGTATCTTTGGTTTTGTTATTAATTGGCTTATATAATTGGCTGCCCCCTTGTTAGGGGCATAGATATTTACAATTTTTAGATCTTCTTGTTGGATAGACCCTTTAAGTAGGATATAGTGTCCTTCCTCATCTCTTATTATAGTCTTTGGTTTAAAATATAATTTGTGTGATATAAGGATTGACACCCCAGCTTTCTTTTGATGTCTATTAGCATGGTAAATTGTTTTCCACCCCCTCACTTTATTTATTTATTTTTAAGATTTTATTTATTTATTTGACAGAGAAAGACACAGCGAGAGAGGGAACACAAGCAGGGGGGGTGGGAGAGGGAGAAGCAGGCTTCCTGCAGAGCAGGGAGCCTGATGCGGGGCTCAATCCCAGGACCCTGGGATCATGACCTGAACTGAAGGCAGACGCTTAATGACTGAGCCACCCAGGCGCCCCCCCCCCACCACTTTAAATCTGGAGGTGTCTTTTGTTCTAAAATAAGTCTCTTGCAGACAGCATATCAATGGGTCTTGTTTTTTTTTGTTTTTGTTTTTGTTTTTTTTTATCCAATCGGATATGCTGTGTCTTTTGATTGGGGCATTTACCCCATTTACATTCAGGGTAACTATTGAAAGATATGAATTTAGTGCCATTGTATTGCCTGTAAGGTAACTGTTTTTCCAGCCCAGCTAGTATCTTTATAATCATCATTCTGAACTCTAGGTCCAACTTCTTATTTATGTCCGTATTGATTAGGTACCTGGCAGTTGGTACTGCCTCTTGTTCTTTTATTTGAGGTGAGTTTTTCCATTATGTCATTTTGTCCCAAGAAGAAAAGATGAATGAGAGAACAAAATGCCAAAAGGGTAACAACGACCACAGAAAAATATACACTAAACAAATCAGAAAAGACCCAAAACCAGGGGGAAAAGAAAAAAAAAAAAAAAGAATATGATCAGGCTGGTAAATAGAACAGAGCCACACACTAGATTTTAGATGTATTTTGGTCTGTTAGAAGAAACTGCCTCCCATAATTTTAAAGAAAGAAAAACTTATATATATACATATATATATATATATATATATGCACACACACAAAAAATAAGGATAAATATGATGAAGGTATGGAATATGACTGTAAAAATGAAAATTAAAAAATAATTTAAAAAAGGAATTGATCAGATAAGAAGTGGGTTGAAAAAAGAAGAAAAATTAATAATAATAAAAAAAAAAGAGAATGTGATCGAGCAGGAGACTAGAACAAAGCCATATATTAGATTTAGGGTATATTTTGGTCTGTTAGAAGAAACTGTATCCCAGAATTTTAAAGAAAGAAAAATTGATATATATATATGTATATATATATATATATACACAAAAAATATATATATATACACAAAAAATTAGGTTAAATACAATGAAGGGATAGAATATGATTGTAAAATGAAAATTAAAAAAGATTTTAAACAAGGAATTGGTAAGATGTTGGTTGAAAAAGGAATTCCGAGGTGAAATTGTATCACCCTTGCCAGGGACCAGGCTAAGTAATCTGCTCGGGTTTTGCTCTTGGGAGCTTTTGTTCCCTGAAAACTTTCCATACAGCTTTAGAGGATGAGCATGAAAATGGCAGCCTCCCAATCTCTGGCCCCAGAGGAGCTGAGAATTTGGGGCCCCTCTCCTCAGTGAGCCCCCAGAGAAAAGTAGTCAGTCATTTCTGTCTCCCTGGTCTCCGGCCGCACTCCGTGCTCACCCGGCCTGTGACCGAGCGTTTCTATCTTTGGCACTTGACCCCGTGTGGAGTCTCCAAACCCAGCAGAGCCCTGTGGTGTGCTCCCGTGCCACTCCTCCTGGGGGGAGGAAGGGAATCTCCCTGGATCTGCCGCTTGTTGGGTCCCTGCTGGAGGAGCAGTGGCCCAACTGTGCTGCGGATCACAGTTTATGACAACCCCGAGCTGAGAGCCTGCTCCTTGGCTCCGTCTCTGCAGCCGGCTTCCCCGCTCCGATACCTGGGAGCTCTGCCACACTCAGGCACCACCGGTCCTTCTGTGATCCCGAGAGTCCTGAGACCACACTGTCACGCGAGGGTTCCACCCCCCGCTTAGCCACTGGAGCGACATCCCTCAGCGGAGCAGACTTCTAAAAGTTCAGATTTTGTGCTCCATGGCTCTATCACTTGCCAGAAGCGGCGGATGGAGGCCCCCCCCATCTATCCTCCGGAATATCACCTCGGATTCACTTCTTCGCACATCCTACCTTCCAGAAAGTGGTCGCTTTTCTGTTCAGAGAGTTGTTGCTATTCTTTTCTTCAATCTCCTGTTGAGTTCGTAGGTGTTCAGAGTGGTTTGATGCCCATCTAGCTGAATTCCTGGGACCAGACGAACCTTAGGTCTCCTACTCCTCTGCCATCTTGCTCCTCCTATCACTCAGTTTTCATCCACAAACAATTGAGGGTCTTTTGTTTTGTCTTTCATGCCACATAATGAAATGTGTGCATGTACCTGGATTAATGTATTCTGTAATAATGTTTTATACATATATGTGTGTGTGTAATATAATTAAATATATTAATATATAATAAAAACCTGTCTTGATGATAAGGAAAAGTGATCATTTTAATCTTTTATCAGATAAAATAAATTCATGTTCTTTGAGGAACAATTTAGACACAGTCAAATAAGGCTTTACCTGTAAACCATTTTTATTCAGTCTTATTATATGATACCTTAATTTTTGTCTTTGGTAACTCAAGCAGGAATTGCTCTCAGGTAAACTGGGAATCTCAGTGCAACAAGAAGGACAAAAAAAGCTATTATGGGGTAAAAATCAAAGGCAAACAAGAGCAGTTCAGAGATAGTGCTGGTTCCTTAGGCGAAATGAATGGGCTTGGTTCCTTTGGGCTTGATTCATACCAGGGCTAGTAATCAAGGGGCTTGATGACATAGGTTAGGCAGGGTGATGTGGTTCCTTATGTAGGGTGGGGCTCACAGTTAGCATGGTAGCAGCTTTTTGTTTTTAAAAGATTTGTAAAATTTAGAGAAGCATTCTTATTTCTGAATGAATATAGTTGATCCTTGAACAGTGTGGGGGTTAGTCAAATTTGCCTATATCTTTTGACTCTCCCTGAAACTTAACTACAAATAGCCTATGGTTGGCTGGAAGCTGTATCAATAACATAGTCAATTAACACATATTTTGTATGTTATATGTATTATATAATATATTCTTACAATCAAGTAAAGAAAAAATATTACTAAGAAAAGCATATGGAAAAGAAATATATTTACAGTACTATACTGTAAAAATTTCTTATATAAATGGATCCATGCAGTTCAAACCCATGTTTTGTTCAAGGGTCAGCTATATATGAAGGAAATGTCCATATTCCCTGGGGTGGAGTTGGAATATATTGGTGACGTTATTTTTTAATCTGACTACTATACATTAGAATAACCTGAAAAGCTTTTCTAAAACAGAACAAAACAAAACAAAAACAATGTTTAGATCATACTCCGAAAGTAATTAAATCATAATCTCTGGGGTGGAGTCATTTTATTATAAAAATAATTAAACATACAGCAAAATTGAAAAACAATTTACATTGAACATCCATGTATTTTCCATTTAGAGTCTACATTTAAAAATTTGCTGTACTTGGTTTATCAAATACCCACCTGCATATTCATCCCTCTATCCATCCAGTAATCCATTCTATTTTTCGTGTATTTGAAAGTAAATTGTGGATATTGGCATACTTTTCCCTAAATATGTCACCTTGCATATCATTAACAAGAATATAATATTATTTACAACTTTATTTGATTTATAATTTACATACATTGTAATACATATCTCTCAAGTGTCCATTTGGTGGGTTTTAACAAATGCATGCCCCACTATAACCCAGACTTTAATCAAGATATAAAATATTACCATGACACCACTAAGTTTCCTATGCCCTTCCCCTGTCAATATCTTGCCCTACTCCCCAGAGTCAATCATTATTTTGACATTTTCCCAACTACAGATTAATTATTGCCTTTTTGAGAATTTAATACAAATATAATACATACTTTTCTGTGAAAGGCATTGTTCACTTTGCATAATGTTCTGGAGGTTCATCCAGGCCAGTGCCTATGATAGTTTTTTTTTTTTCCTTTTTATTGCTGAGTAGTATTGTTTGATATAAATATACTACATTATTTTCATATAATCTCCTTTTGATGGGCACTTTGGCTGCTTCCAGTTTTTAGCCATGATGACTGATCCTTCTATAGGCATTTTTACACAAGTCCTTTTGAACATTTTCTAGGAGTGAAATAACTAGACCATAGGGCATATTTAGTTCAGCTTTGTAAGAAAATGCCTGAACATTTTTTTCTAGATTATTACATTTTTTATTCCCACCATTCTAGTTGTACCACAACCTCACCAACACTTGGCATCATCAATTATTTTAATTATAGTTATTCTGGTAGATAGATATATTGATATCTCATTGTGATGGCAAATGATATTAACCACTTTTTCATATTCATATTGACCATTTATCCTCTTTTGTGATGTGGCTTTTAAATTTTTGCCCGCTTTTTATGGGGCTCTTACCTTTTTACTCTTAAGTTGTAAGAGGTTTTTTGTTTTTTGTTTTAATTTTTGTTTGTTTGTTTGTTTACATATCCTGAACACCAGCTCTTTGTCAGATATGTATTTTGTGAAACTTTTTTCTAAGCCTATATGTTGATAATTCATCTTCTTCATGGTATTATTGTTCAATGAGAAAAGTTTTACATTTTGCTGAATTCTAATTTATCTTTTTTTCTCTTTTACAGTCACTACTTCCTTAGGCTAAGAAAAATTTTCTTTTTCAAACCTCTGCAGTGATTCTAACTTGTGGCCAAAATTGAGACCAACTGGATTATAGGGATCAGTGAGGTTCTCTGGCAAGCTATAGCACTAATCAGGGCACAAAAACACTGAATTTTGGAGAAATTAGTATATTTGAAAGAAAGGTGACCTTGAGAGACTCAGGTACCAGTCTCATCCCAGGGTATAGAGCTTATGATGGCTAGTTAATTCAGACCTTCTCAGAGTTCCTAACATGATTTATGATAGATTGTGATAATTTTAGATTCTGAATAAGATAGAAGTTGTAAGATTGGGGGTATCAGTGACTATAGTCGATCAGGAAAAAGGAGAATTGGGGATTAAAATCCTTAACACCTGAATCTTCAGCATCCTACCCGACCAGGAATAGATTCAGTATACTGGGTCATATAATTTCCCTGTACTACTTTTATGGGAGAAGTTATGGGAAAAACAAAAATTAAATCTACAAAATATTCTTGGCAAATGTTAGGTTAGTTTGAGTTTAATTTAGAACAGGACCACAAAATCAAAATGCTTAGCAAGGAAAGATGAATTAGCTAAGATAGAACTGGGTGATATTCACGATATGCTTAATGTATATCAGCATTTGGCAAACTGTGGTCAACAAGCCAAATCTGTCTCACTGTCTGTTTTTGTAAATAAAACTTTATTGTAGCATAGTTACCTCCTTGATTTACTTATTATCTATGGCTAATCTTACCCTGCTATGGCTATTGGGTAGTTTTGACAGGCACCATGGCCCACAAAGTCAGTTATTTACTATTTGTCTCTTTACAGAAAGGTTTGCTGACATCTGATAGCCATTTTTTTAAAACCATATAACATGTCTATAGGAAAATGTTTTACTTCCATTTCAAAGTTGGAGAACTGAAGCTCAATGAGTTTAGATGACTCATCCAAGGAAGTAAAAGGAAGACCTAGAATTAAAACTCATGTATGAATGGCTTCAGTGAATACACTCATTTTGTTATACCATATGCTCCCCTTCAATTGTATAGAAGAATTAAATAAGATAAATTTAAATATTATGATCATTGAAAGACTTTCACATGCTTTAAATATTGGAAAACAAAATGGTTGATAGGTTGAGTGATCAGTGTTGAAAGATTACAAGAAAATATTGATAATTAATCATACCTAATCTAAATGATATATATTATGAACATAATCTGAACTTCATTTCGTAGTACTATGTTTAACAGTGATTCCTTCTTTGGGACAAAGAGATAGGACATATATGAGACACTGAAATGCAAAGCAGAAATGGATCAGCCTCAAAAGCTATATTCAGACTAGGAAGAACATTTGGCTACAAAGGCATATATGGTTAAAAAAAATAACATTATAACTAGTCCTTGACAAATAGGTAGAATTTAGACTTATAACATTGCAGGCAGGGAAACTAATTCATGTGTAAAGAACAAGCTGAAGTTCAGTTTTTCTGGAAAGTAGACTGCATGAGGCATTGCTAAAAATAAGTCAGAAAAGAAGGTCAGTGTTAGATCATAGAAGGTCTCAAATGCCTGGTTAAGCAGCTGCAAATAAATGGAGAAGACTTGCAGCTAAGATGACCAAGCATCTTAATTTGCCTGGAAAGCAATTTCTGGGGTTCAAGACTTTTAATGCTAAAACCTAAACAGTCCTGGCAAATCGGGATGGTTGGTCACTCTATTTACACCTTCCTGCCAATATACAGACACTCTCTTAGAGTAGCTTATGTTCCTGCAAAAATAATACAGAACTATAATCTTTACTAACTCCTATGTTAAAATTTAATAAAAATCATCTAAAAGATCATGGGAGAAGAAAAGATGAATTGAGTCAACTGGAATTCACTTGAGAATGATGTGAGAATTAGCTGCTGAATTCATTATCAATTATATTTCATTTTAGCAGATCCTAGCATTACTGATATGCAGTATGATAACTATAGAAAAGTGTTATAGACCAGAGAGGCTAATTAATAAAACATCCTTTGCTAAGGAAAAAAAAAAAGTGTCAAATAATCAAGCAGTCTCCTTTGTGAATTGGTTTTCAGATACAGTTTTTTAATTAAAAATTATCTCATCTTATTTTTTGTTCTATGTTAATAAAGAGTTTTAAATTATGACTAGAATATTGGGCATTACAAACTTTGATTACTTAAGGGCACTTGATATAAAATAACATTTGATTTATTCATTTTTTTGGCTCATTTTATTCACTCACTCAAAGGAGAGTTTTTGAGAGCCTACTAAAGGTAGGAGAAATCAAGATGAATAGGACAAATGCCGTACCCGTAAGTAGCTCAGGATGCCCTTATAAAGAAAGATATATAAGCAAATATTAACAAAGCAAAGAGGTTAAAAAAAAAAAAAAAAACAACAGTAGTGAATGCATGTCAGGTTTTGTGGAATAAAGGAATTATTTCCACTTTAGGTAGCATAGTCAGAGAAGGCTTCACAGAAGAGGTGATATGTGAGAGGAGCCTCAACAGATATTTAGGCATGCACTGTGTCCAAGTTTTGATTATAGAGGAATGAATGAATAAATGGAGGATTTAGATAGGAGAGTCTGTACTGAACTAGTAAACAGGCAGCTGGGTCTTGGTGGTACTGGTGGGATATTTATTGAGAAATTAGAGAAAGATGGTGACAAAATCAGTGTAACTGTGGAACGGATATGGATGAAGGAGAGGGGACTGTGAATGCCAGAGCTGAAGGGTTACCACTGTGGATTGAGTCTCAGGAGAAATGCAATTGAAAGAATCACAAGTGGTCTGAAGTCATCAGAAGACTAAGAAGAAATGACAGAGAAAATACACAATAGATAGGCAAAATTTAGAACACTCTGCATCTCAGTGCCAAGTAAGAGATTTAAGTGTGCTTATGCATTGTTTTGGAGATGGTAGACCAGCATAGGCATTCCTTTTTTTTTTTTTTTAGATTTTATTTATTTACTTGAGAGAGTGAGTGAGCAGGAGGGAGGGGGAGAACGAATCTAATGTCTCTCTGCACTGAGCGCAGAGCCCAATGTGGGGCTCAGTCCATAACTGCGATATCATGACCTGAGCCAAAACAGATTTGGATGCCTAACCTACTGAGCCACCCAGGCACCCCCAGCATATGCATTCTTGAGAGCAAGCTCACACTCTTTAGGAAAAGTAAAGGTTTGCTGACTATAACCTAGCTATTCTACTTTTGGATCTCTATTCCAAAGAAAGTGCTGTGCAGATCTAGAAGGGGGTTTTACAGGGTAGCAAAATGAGAGTGGTAAAATGTGGAGGAGTAATACATAAGTAGTGAGAAACCATACATAGCAACATTGAAGGATCTGAAAGCATAGTGCTTAGAACAACAACAAAAATAGTAGAAAACAAGGTGACATTTATAACATTTTCATTTTCATTTTTCAATTTTTATAAATTAAAAATACATGTGCTCAAAACAATAATACAGTCATTTTTTTATAATGCAACATATTCTTTCCTAAAAATAATCTTGCTATACAAAATTTTACAATAAAACTACAATGCTTGTGAGGGAAATGGGTTTGGGAATAGCACTCAAAAACTGTCAGTGACTAAAAAGATTTGCATCTAATAAAAGCTGTGGCACAACTGCATGTATGTTAAGCAGTTGGAAAACATCCATATATACTACAGTACATACCCACTATAACTTCATGTTGAAAAGATCAGGATTTTTCTTGTGAAAATGAGCACAGGGAGGGTTGCAGCTTGTGAGCTACCATGAGGTGGTAGAAATGAGGCTTCTCTGATATCAGGCAGAAAGTTGTATGCAGGTGCGAGTGTGGATGGTTCATAACACGTGCTGAATTGAGGTAGCTGTGTGTGTGTGTGTGTGTGTGTGTGTGTTGTGTATTCCTGCAGGGCTCCAGTCAGTGGGGCGCAGTTTTCTACATTCACCTGGTGTTTCTCCTCGACAGAGTTATGCATAAAGAGAAATTTGTGTTATGCTTAAATTGTTCTCTATGTCAGTGGCATTGGAGCAAATTCATGATTTCAAAACAAGCATTACAGCAGAAATGGCTGTGTAAATACAGGCAAACAAATGAGAATAAGACATTGTGAAATGAAAAAAAAAAAACTGTATAAAATAAAGGAGGGGATTTTCATGAACCAATGATGTTAATTGATAATATTCCTGAGTTAAGGAGTATGATTAATCAACTCTCTACTACTTTAATTCGGGGGTGGGGGGAGGAAGGAAGGAAGGGAAGAGAAGGAAAGGAAAGAGAGAGAGAGAGAGATAGGGAGAGAGAGAGAAAGAGAGAGAAGTGGGAACCAGAGGGAGATGCTATATGGCCAAGTTGAGTATTTCATGGAAGAAACCCTATGAAAATCCAGGATGCCTGAGATTGTTTTCATGTCTAGTGGGAACTAACCAAAATAGTTTATAAAAAAAAAAAAAAAAGAGGAGAGAGGGCTGCAGGGAATCTTAAATCCAGGTATTGACAGTGAAGAATGGCATTAGTAATGGAAGAACACCATTGCGATGGCACAGGAAGCTAAGCAACATGGTCGTACAGAACTAGAGACAGAAGGACAAAGAGGATTGAAAGAAAAAAAATCTACACAGATAATAGTTGATAATAAACAGGAAGTTGATCTCTAAATCAGCCAAAGACACTTGTCTGAGTAAGCTCCCTCGCATTTTGAGCTTTGTGAGTGGTAATACCCATATATCCTTCCCAATATATAGCTGACTGAAAAGAACGAGCAGATTAAATAGCTGAAAATCATTGATGCTGGGAAGTTGCAGAGAATTCCCAATAATTTAGTGACTGCCGCTCGGCTTGATCACGGGACACAGAGGGATGGTTATGAGGGAAGACAAACTGTAAAAGGAGATGTGAAAAGTAGTCTGCAGAGGAAATAAAAATTGCAGATTCAAGGACAAAAATGAGAAACCAGCCTCTGGGTGGTAATGAACAGTAAGACAGTTGATGGTAAAAATGAAAGGTGATAATGAATCACTTTTACACAGATGAATATTCATTGGGGTGATATGGCTTAAAGGGGGGAAAAAGTGCATTCTAGAGACTGAAAGATCCTTCAGTTGGAACAGAGAAGCTAATATTTCCCCTTTGGAATGATGTGGACTACAATGTAGAAATATGTACTCCAAAGTAAAACTAGAGCATCTTTATTAAAGACTAGATATAATACCAACCAGGTACAGATAATGGAGGGAGAGGATGAAGGAGGGAGGGCACCTACTAAAGGCCAGGCAATGTGATGCAGAGGTGAAGTCAATTGCCTGCCAAATTAATATGATTATGCTTGGGTAACCAGCTCTTGGTTGGGAAGTTCCTTATCTCTCAAAACCTAGGTAACATTGATTTACTTCTCCTCACCACCTACCTGTGCTAGTAGACATACAGTACCTCCTTAAATATATTAAAAGTTCTCTATTCATGGCCACTCACCTGTCTGGGTACATGTTCTATCCTGGGTCATCTTTGTTGACCTACACTTGGAACTCTGGTTCTTCCATTTCTCTAAAATCAACACTCCTGGGGCACCTGCGTGGCTCAGTCAGTTAAGCATCTGCCTTCAACTCAGGTCATGATCTCAGGGTCCTGGGATCAAGCCCCCTGTTGGGCTCCTGGCTCAGTGAGAAGCCTGCTTCTCCCTCTTCTGCCTCTGCCCCTACCTCCCCCCACCCCGCTCATGCTCTCTTGCTATCTCGCTCTCCCTCTCTCAAATAAATAAATAGAATCTTTTAGAAAATCAGTACTCCTAATAAATATGTCTGTCTTTATCTGTCCTTAAGATGTATGTAAAACAGAAGGGTGTATATAACACAATGTAAACAACTTAGAATAGAATATTAATAAACTTTGTTCTTATGATGCTTTTTGTTAACACACTATGGAGTTTCATACATCCTTAACCCCACTTGACTTTAGCAACTCCCCATTAGGGTCTTCTGTTGCTTTTCTTCCCCTTCTTGTCTTCTAGGTTTTTTTCTCTCCTCCCTTGCTTCAAGTTTAGTTTTCCCACATTGAGCATCTTGTCCCTCTTCCCTGAAGCTATGGTGCCAATCAGCTAACATCAGAGCTTATCAAGGTGTTTTTCTGTAAAACACAGTCCTCTTCCTAATAGAAATTCTGGTTGTCAGAATGATAAATTCTTTCACTTCTTTACACTCATTTTAATGGATGACAGTGGAGGTTCAGCTAGGTTAAATGACATATGCAAGATCACAAAGCTACCAAGGAAGATGAGTCACTACTCAAAAACTGCTTTTGCTAATAAAAAGGAGAAGCCTGTTTTGAGTGTTCCTGATGAAACAGGCATAGTACCAAGGGAGCCCATTGACTAACTACAGAGCTACCCATAAGGTCTGATTGGTCCCCCATAGATGAGGAGACATATCCAAGTGATCATTTGCTCTGAGAACATGCAGAGCCCTGTCTGCATTTCTGATGTTTTCTCTTCCATGAATTTGATGCATTTTTCTCTTTCCCACTCTCTGTTCTTCTAGTTTTCTGGTTATTGGGAAGTACAGTTATTTTTTCAGTTATGGTTGGTAGCAACAGAGAAGATATCCTCTCTCTGATTTGACCAACTGTTCTCTCATTTCCTCTGTAAGGCTGGCAGTGTGAGGGCAGTTTTGGACTTGCCTGTCAGAAAAGGGGTCTTTATCATCAATCTCTCTCTGAATGTGGAGGAGAAATGTGGTGAGGGAAACTACTACCTGCAAAAATTGCTTTTTAGGTGGGGAAAGATTATTTACATGTTCCCTTCTTCAGAGATTGGCACTTACTACAATGGTCCTGGGTTAGACTGCAAAGTGAAATATGGATAGGCTGTTGCAGTATCCTAGCAGGAACCTCATGCAGGCCTTTCCACTGCCTGGCCCTGGCCTAGCTCTCGCCCCAGCAGTTTCTTGGTGTTCTCCTTTTCTTGTAAACCAGGCCATGAAATGAGTATTGTTCCTCACTCCCAGCACTGTAGAATATGAGCACTGTACTCTCCTAGCACTGTAGAATATGAGCCTCCCCTGCAGACCAGCTCATAGGATCTTTTCCTTTTAAGGGATTTACAGAGAAGTGCTTGTTTTAGCAGTAAGAGCTTATCCTCTCAGTTCAAATTCCATATCTGTCACTTCCTAGTTGTGTGACCTTTGGCAAGTTATGCAAACTACCTTTGTCTCAGTTTCCTTGTCCATCAAATGGGGCTGTTCATGGTAGTACCTATCTCCTAGGATTAATATGAAGATTAAATTAGTTAATGCTTATAAAGTACTTATAATGGTGTATGGGTTTAACAAATGTTATTTAAGTGCCTGTTAGATTAAAAATATATAATCTCTGAGGATGAGTAGACATAGGTAAAAAGTTAGAACTTTTCCCAGTCCTATAGATCTGGGTTTGGTGCCCTATCTCAGTTCTCTTGGTACTTCTGTTCCTGATATGTATCTCACTTTATGAAAATGACCTCATTCATGACTAACTACAGGCTTCGTGAGTGAAGAACTCTGTTGATCCTATTTATTGTTTTATCCCCACTGCATATCACTGTGCAATTAACTGAAGCCCTTACTATTTAAGTCTTCTGTCTATATTGCAAGTTTACTTTTAGAAAGAGAAATGAAAGAAGGATTCAGAGACTGTCCCCTGCTTTTTCATTTCTGCCTTCTAACAGAAAGCCAGGGGGATGCCTCTTCTCATCAGAAACTCCTTTGTCATCATGAGGAAAGGAGCCATCGAGTAAGTAAAACAAACAAAAGCAGAAGCCATCAAAAAGAAATTAGGCACCCTATACCGAGCCTGTGTCACTTTCCTGTGGATCTGTCTGGGAATAATTCCCTCTCAGCTTTTCTTTCTGTTACCTTTGGTGATTTCAAATTAGGGTGGACCAAGGTCATTCAAAAATCTTACACAACTCATCCAGGAACCAGTGAGGTGGACCTGAAGAGTTTGAAAATGGTCCACGTTATTTTGAGGAAACTTGGGGCTAAAAGATCTGGAGCTTCTTAGAGCTGCCTAATTTCCCTGGGGAAGCTTCTGGCAAGTAAGCTTTTGGTAAGACCAAATAGCTAAGGCAATCTGGCATGGCCATAGAGAAATGTGCTTAAGGGGAGATAAACTCATTGCCAGAACCATCCACATTGGGAAAAAAAAAAAAGAAAATCACAGTAAATTATTTTGCAAGTAACTGTCCATATTATAAATACAGAATTGGAAGCTTCAGAAAGTGAAAAATAATCATCATTACCAGTAATGGCAAATAATAGCTTTTAATGTAGAATTTCACAGATCAAGTACAGATTTTTACTTGGAGATACTTGAGGAATATATATTTGTGTGTGTGTGTACATATGTGTGTGAATTTCAGCTTAGAGAAAACTGTACATTTTTTTTTTACATTTTTTCTTCTTTTTTTTTAAATTTTTTTATTCTTATATTATCCCCATACATTGCATCATTAGTTTTAGATGTAGTGTTCCATGATTCATTGTTTGTGCATAATACCCAGTGCTCCATGCAGAACGTGCCCTCCTCAATACTCATCACCAGGCTAACCCATCCTCCCACCCCCCTCCCCTCTAGAACCCTCAGTTTGTTTTTCAGAGTCCATCGTCTCTCATGGTTCGTCTACCCCTCTGATTTCCCCCCCTTCATTCTTCCCCTCCCGCTACCTTCTTCTTCTTCTTCTTTTTTTTTTTCTTAACATATATTGCATTATTTGTTTCAGAGGTACAGATCTGAGATTCAACAGTCTTGCACAACTCACAGCACTCACCAGAGCACACACCTTCCCCAGTGTCTATCACCCAGTCACCCCATCCCTTCCACCCCACCCCCCACTCCAGCAACCCTCAGTTTGTTTCCTGCGATTAAGAATTCCTCATATCAGTGAGGTCATGTGATACATGTCTTTCTCTGTTTGACTTATTTCGCTGAACATAATACCCTCCAGTTCCATCCATGTCATTGCAAATGGTAAGATCGCATTCCTTTTGATGGCTGCATAATATTCCATTGTATATATATACCACATCTTCTTTATCCATTCATCTGTTGATGGACATCTTGGCTCTTTCCACAGTTTGGCTATTGTGGACATTGCTGCTATAAACATCGGGGTGCACGTACCCTTTCGGATCCCTAAGGATCTTTGTATCTTTGGGGTAAATACCCAGTAGTGCAATTGCTGGGTCATATGGTAGCTCTATTTTCAACTTTTTGAGGAACTTCCATACTGTTTTCCAGAGTGGCTGCACCAGCTTGCATTCCCACCAACAGTGTAGGAGGGTTCCCCTTTCTCCGCATCCCTGCCAACATCTGTCATTCCCTGACTTGTTAATTTTAGCCATTCTGACTGGTGTGAGGTGGTATCTCACTGAGGTTTTGATTTGGATTTCCCTGATGCTGAGCGATATTGAGCACTTTTTCATGTGTCTGTTGGCCATTTGGATGTCTTCTTTGGGAAAATGTCTGTTCATATCTTCTGCTCTAAAATACTCATGAAAGAAAACTGTACATTTTTTTTAAAGATTTTATTTATTTATTTGACAGAGAGATAGACAGAAGAGCACAAGCAGAGGGAGTGGCAGAGGGAGAGGGAGAAGCAGGCTCTGCACTGAGCGGGGAGCCCAATGCGGGACTCGATCCCAGGACCCTGAGATCATGACCTGAGCCGAAGGCAGACGCTTAACCATCTGAGCCACCCAGGCGCCCAAAAACTGTACATTTTTAAAAAAGATTTTTTAAGTTTATTCATTTGACTCAGAGAGAGAGAGAGAGAGGACCAGCAGGGGGAGCAGCAGAGGGAGAAGGAGAAGCAGACTCCCCACTGAGCAAGTAGCCCAATGTGGGGCTCGATCCCAGGACCCCAGGATCATGACCTGAGCCGAAGGCAGACACCTAGCCAGCTGAACCACTCAGGCACCCCGAGAAAACTGTACTTTTGAGGTATAAGTTTCACCTGTAACAAAGGCAAATTATTGACTTTAGCAATGGACTGACTCTTTCCAAGCTCCCCTTATCCATTTGTCCCAGGATTAGACACACTCATGGCCCTCACCACACTTTGATTCCAGAAGTACTGTGGAAAGAGCATAGGCTTTGCAGTCATGCAGACTTGCATTCAAATTCCAGTTTCTCCACTTACTTGATGTGTAACCTGAGACAAGTTAATCAGTATATATAAACCTCAGGTTTTCAGCTATATCAACTAGGGAGGAATTAAAATATCAGTCTTTCAGAGTAGTTGGGAAAACCAAATGGGAAAATATCACTTAAATCACATATCTCAATTCTTTTCAGTTAGTAAGGTCCACTGAATATTTATTTACTGGATCTTCTAATTTATGGTAGAGCAGACACCCTAGAAGAGTGAGAGTAGCCTGCGTGTTCTTGGTAAGAGTGAGAGCCTGGACTGTTGGGTGTTCATTATGCTTTATGACACATTCCGTTAGGCTCTTTGTAACCCAAAGAGCAGAGTACTGCCAAGACAAACAGACTTCCTTAAGGGGTGCTGCTGTAGCTACTTTATATTTTATTTTGCAAAGGACTTTTTGTATGGTAAAAAGCCAATAAATATTTGTGGAATTAATTAATTAAAAACTAACAAGCCTGAATCCTCAATTAACAAGGTGTTGTTATTGTATTTTCATACACTCCACTGAGGAGGAAAAACACCCAAACAAACAAACAAATGACAAGCTAATGTTGGAATTTAAGGGAATTTAATTGTGCATGAGCATATATGTTAACTCTTTAGGTATATTCTTGGGTAAAAACTCAAATTTTCTATTTCTTCTGTATCTGTATCTACCCTAGATTATGAAAAGACATCTTCAGACAGGGTATTTGATTATTGCCAATAAATGCATACATTTATTGGTTCAAGAGAATATTGTCAAGGGAAGGAGAGGAGAAGCAATACTGAATTGGTACTTAGACATCTGAGTTCTGATCCACAAATTAGCTGTGTAAACTTGGATAAATTGCTTCCCCTCTCTCAGCTAGTTTTTTTATGGATATGATGAAGAGATTGGATTTGATAATCTATATAGTATTTTACAGCTCTAACACTTTTATAATTTTGTGGCAAGAAATTTGGTTGTGATGCTTTAGAAACACCATGAATGCCTCTGTTATAGCACTTGACAACATATATAGGAATGATATGTTTATATATCTGCATGCTTCATTAGACTGTAAACTTCTTTAGGACCTGGCTTAGAGCCTAGAACAGAGTAAATTTTAAAGGATTAGCTGATTTTCCTTAATTATACTGCTCAAATATATTAAGAAATTTCTAAATTTGAATTGTGATTCAGTTTTCTTTTAAAATAATGACAACTAATGACAATTTTCAAATGGCCTTGCATCCTATAATTTTAAATGGACTTCAGATAAATGCACTGACCCAGAGTTAAAATTAAATGATTAAAGGGTGCCTGGGTGGCTCAGTCGCTTAATCGTCTGCCTTCGGCTCAGGTCATGATCCCAGGGTCCTGGGATCGAGTCCCACATCCTGGTCCCTGCTCAGCAGGGAGTCTGCTTCTCCCTCTACCCCTCCCCCCTGCTCGTGATCTCTCTCTCTCTCTCTCATTCTCTCTCTCTCTCTAATAAATAAATAAAATCTTTTTTAAAAAAAATTAAATGATTAAAAAGATTTCAGCCTGCCATTTTTCACAGTGGGGGATGTGCAGCACACATGCCACTGCCTTCAAATTTGCTGCAGTCAACATTTTTATCTGTGGCTTTGCTGAAGATCTAGTAGACAGCTCATCAAATGCATGAGTGACAGGCATCTGGAAAGAGACTGTATACAGTTTCCAACTGAATCATGATCCAAAGAGATTTTAACAGGCTACAGTAAGACTACTTAATTCTCTCTCACAACATGCAGTTTAACAAAGATGAATGTTCTATCTAGAGATCTGAAAATAAAAATGTGTTTGGATAACAGCAGGCAGCTATGGCTTAGTGGTTACAAATATAAAATATCTTAAGGGTTCAAAAATAATAATAGTGATAACTATTACAAGAGTAGCCATCATTTATTGAGTACTTATTATGAGCCACTCACTATCCCAGATGCGTTTGAAGACCAACACCTTTCCTGCGTACCATATTGGAAGTGCACTTAAGACAACTAATGATAGGACTACTAAATTGCTACCTGATTTGAGAATGAATTTAGTTAGGCAGGTGCTAACCAAACCTGGTTGGAATTTGTGTTCAGGTTTAGATTGCACAATTTTATAGGTATATAATGAACATGTTCCAGAAGTTGAGGGGTCTTGTAACCTTGTTTTCTGAGGATTCTATATGGATTTCTAAAGTTACTACATTAAAACTCTGCAAGATACCATATGCATACAGCTGTGATATTGTGATTTATTATGAGAAATGCATATTTTTGGTCTCTGTCCCCTATTCTGGCTCACATCTCCAGAAGCCCTTGGAATTTCCTAAGTGTGGAGAGCTATAAAGGTGTCCTTTGTTATGTTAATAAAGTGACTTGTGGAAAGCACCTAAGAATGGGGGCTAGTTGCCAATGGGCCAAACTCCAAATTACAGGAAATTTTTAGTCCTAGCCCCTGACCTTCAGGGAGTGGTATGGGGCTGGAAGTTGAATCAGTTATCAATGACCCATGATTTAATCATTCATGGCTATGTAATGAAGCCTTCAAAAACCCCCAAAGGACAGGGTTCAGAGAGTTTCCACGTTGGTGAACATGTGGAGATTGGGGAGAGTGGCATACCTGGGGAGGGCATGGAAGCTCTGTGCCCTTTGCCCACACTTTGCCCTATTTTTCTCTTCCTGAGTTATATCCTTTTGTAATAAACCAGTAATCTCGTAGTTCAGTAGGTTGTTCCAGCAAATTGAACCTGAGGAGGAGGTCCTGGGACTCCGATTTATAGCCAGTTGGGCAGAAATGCAGTTAACAACCTGGGCTTCTGGCTGGTGTCTGAAGTAAGGGCAATCCTGTAGGACTGAACCCTCAACATGTAGAATCTGAGGCTATTTCCTGGTAGATAATGTTGGAATTCAGTTGCACTGAGTTGAATTTTCAGGACACCCTGCTGGTGTTATAATTACTTGGTTGTATGTGTAGGAACCCTCCATCCCCTGGCACACACACACATTTGAATTGGTCTCAGGACACCAATTTTGCAGGTATAATTCCTGACCCCTAAAAGAGTATGATTAAGATATTTCTGTAGATTTATTGCTTTCCAATTTTTTAAATTTACTTCTCATAATAATCCTACACATTATCAAATGATAAGACTGAGACTCTGAGAAGTTAAGCAACATGTCCAACATCATACTTTTAATTAGTAGTAGGTACATGAATGATTAACAGCTCTCTCTCTCTCTCTTTCTCTCTCTGTCTCTCTCTCTATATATATATATATTAAGATTTTATTTATTTATCAGAGAGACAGAGAGAGAGACAGAGGCAGGCAGAGGGAGAAGCAGGCTCCTTGCTGAGCAAGGAGCCCGATGTGGGACTCAATCCCAGGACCCTGGGATCATGACCTGAGCTGAAGGCAGACGCTTAACCGACTGAGCCACTCAGGCGTCCCTGATTAACAGTTCTAAATAATATATCTCCCTCCACATTTTCGTAAGTATCTGCAAATTGGGTCAATTTTTAAAAGGCCTTCAGTTTTCAATCTTTTTAATTATTAAAGTCATGCATATTTATTGTGGAAATTTTGGGAAATAAAGTAAAAGTAATAAAAAAAGTAGAATAATATCATCCATAAAATTAGTCTCAATATTATACTGTATAATTTTGTGGCATTTTCATACGTATATTTTATGAACCATATACATATATAATTAAAAACAAACATTATATATAAATGTTACACACACATACAAATATATATAATTTGTAAGAGGAAATGGGACCAAGTACCCTGTGGTGTTCTTTGTTTTTGTCTGGAAAGAAAATGTTGTGAGCATGGTTTAATACTACTAAATATTCTTCTAAAACATTCATTTTATTTGCTTCAGCCTAAGGAAATATTGAGAGGACATGAAAATCCATTTTTTTTTTTTTTTTTTTTTTTTTTAAAGAGTTTATTTATTTATTTGAGACAGAGAGAATGAGAGACAGAGAGCATGAGAGGGAGGGGGGTCAGAGGGAGAAGCAGACTCCCTGCCGAGCAGGGAGCCCGATGCGGGACTCGATCCCGGGACTCCAGGATCATGACCTGAGCCGAAGGCAGTCGCTTAACCAACTGAGCCACCCAGGCGCCCATGAAAATCCATTTTTATTTACATGCAAGTAGAATGATTCCCTTGCGAAGTTGAGACTCAGTGTCATTCATTTAGGGAGTGAAGGAACCTCGTGTTATGTCTGTCCTCAGACAAGAGACATATTGGAATGGTTCAGAACAGTCCTTGGTTTCCTTTTGCTCCTGGGCCTGCCTGATCTAGCCCCTGTCCAGCTAACCTCGCTCCCTCTGCCCTAAACATTTTGGCTTCATTCTCTCCCCTAAAATTGCCAAATGCAGTCCAGCCTCAGCTTCTGAGCACTTGACAGTCACAAGGTCTGGAAAGTTTTCATTAGATACTCTGATCTCTGCTCCAGCATCACCTCCTCAGGGGTCTTTCCTGACTGGCTTACCTGTGGCAACTCTGACCTTCCTTTCTTCTTCCCATTGCTCAACATGTTACCCCGCTTTGGTTTCTGTATCCTACTTTGCTATCTGCAGTTGAATCGTATTATACATGTATTTGCTCATTGCTATTTTCCTTCCCCTTTATTAAGTTTAGGGGAGATAAAATGCTTCCATTTTGTCAATAGTAACCTACAAGGGTGGCTGGCATGGAGGGGGCACCCAACATGTGCTTATTGCATGAATGAATGAGTGAGTGGCTTGTACCATATATTTGGCAAAGAGATTCTATTTTATTTGGAGCTGGTTGGGAAGCCATGAAGAGTTTTGAGTTGCTTTCTAATATTTCTAGTATGCCTGATCTAAGAGAAATCATTTAAGAGATTGAAACTTAGCACAAAGGTGAATTTGTTCTTTTCTATTGGAGTTTTTGAGGAAAGAACACAAACTAAAAGATATCCTAAAGAAAGGCCAGGAAGAAGGTCAATTTCCCAGTATGAGGGGTCTAAACAGAATAGGAGAATGGGACAGAGCCAAATGGGGGGAAAAAACAAGAGTCATGGGGCACCTGGGTGGCACAGTTAAGTGTCTGACTCTTGGTTTTAGCTCGGGTCTGATCTCAGGGTTGTAAGATCAAGTCCTGCATGGGGCTCTATGCTCAGCACGGAGTCTGCTTGAGTTTCTCTCTCCTTCTCCCTCTTCCTCTGCCCCTCCTCCCAGCACTCGTTTTCTCTCTCTCTCTCTCACTGAAATAAATAAATAAATAAACAAATAAATACCACCAAAAAACCAAAACCAAACAAAACAAACAAGAGTCACTTCACAGTGGCACCTAAAAGGTAAACCTGGGAAAACTCACAAGGCTAGGTACAAGTGCTAACATTGTCTTTTTGGGTACTTTTATGCTTATTTAAAGGGCCCAGAATAAGCAGAAACAATCTTATTTTTTATTAGAAGAGTAATGTTAAGCTTATTCATTGTCTCTGTGGATACGTATTATAAGCCTCAGAAGTCTTCTATTTGCTTGCATTTTTAAGATCCCATGAAAGAAAAATGCAATCAAGTTGTGATTTTTGAGGAGAGAGTTATCCATCAGCATTAGAGTCTTGATGAAGCTGTATAGATTTCCTAAGAAAGATACTTCTGCAAAGGTGATAACATAGTTATCTCCCTGTCATGTAGTATAATTGATAGCACTATTCAAAATTAATGGACTCTGGTGTGTGGTAGATTAATGCACAGTGTGCTCAGAGCAGGAACCTACCACTTCTGGGATTTCAACCCAAATCTGGAATAAACTAAAGTGAAAGGGGGGACTTCATGGCTAAAGATACAGTAAAGACAGAGAAGTTTTACATGACACTGGTCATAAAATTAGACTTAACAACCCCACAGGCCTAAAAGTGAGACAGAAGTGTGTTCAAAGGAAGCCCTCACTTCTTGCTAGAGTCATTTTTCGTATTTATTTCATTACTCCGAGCTTATAGTTCCCATTAGTGGCTCTGCTTGAGCTCCTGTAAACCTGGTAACATATGGTACTTAAGAAATATTACATTAATAGGGGATTTCTATTGGCCTTCTGTGACCTAGATTAACATTGGGACAGTTTAATAGACACAAGGTAGCAAGCTAATAAGAACAAACTTACTAGCATATGTAGTCAAAGGAATGATCCTTTTCTACCTGGATTGTGGGGGAAGTGAGGGTAAAAGACAAAGAGTCAAATCAGGGAGAAGCAGAAAAATGGAAGGAAATAGGGCCCACACAGCCTGCTACTCATCAAGAAGCTGATGCAGAAGCAGCAGGTCGTCTTGTTCCCCTTAAGGACTAGACTGGGAGAAGAAAGTACCTTTCTGTAAGTCTGGAGAAGAGCTTGCCAAGGAGTGAAATAGGATATATATATTTTACATTCCTGATTCCTGAGCAGACAAAGCAAGGATTTTGAAGCCATAGATATTTTCGGCTAAATCCTATCTCTTTTATTTGTTCTATGTATCATTTTTGGACAGTTATTTAAACTCCTGGGGTCTAAGTCTCCTTATCCATACAATGAAAGCAAGCAAAGTAATCTGTAGAATCATTGTGAGGAATAAATCATATAAAGTATGTCAGAGACACAGCACAATGCCTGGAATAGACTGTCCTTGATAGTGCTCAGGTTGTACCCTGCACAATCACTAAAAGGTACCATTTGCATCTATGTAGGCCAAACTTTTAGCACCCCTCCATGGTACACACCTCCATCTTCACTGAGCATCTCGGACAGCAGCACTCTAAGTCAAGTGGTCTACTCAACATCATCTCTCAAGGTGTCCACTTTGAAAGTGCACAATCAAGATGGTCTGCCATGTTTCTCACACAAATTCTGGTAAAAGCAGGGATGAGAAAGGTGGGCTGGGGCCAATTTCTGGGTCAACGGTATGTGTTATTCCCTCCATCTGAGATAAGATTCTTCCCTCATAAAGCCAGACATTTTGTGACTTACTGGGAAGTGTTCCATGATGACTTACATGCCTTTTTACTCCATGCTGAATTAGATACCAATGTCACAGGTTGTCACAACCCCCATCATCATTCCCACAGGTTAAATCTCTCAGAGCAGCTGACACTCTGTATCTCAAGTGTTATTTTCCATGACTCCACAACAAGACTGAATTCCCTAAAGTTCTCATTCATCCTTATATGTTTAGCTCCTACTACCATGTCTGGCATGGTTACTATTCAGCATGTGCTTGCTAAATGAATGAGTACACAGAATGTTATATGCAAATCTAGTAGGACATGACCTTGAGAAAGTACTAAACACGTCTGAGCCTCAGCACTCACATTTGTAAAATGGGAGACCATGCATACCTAACACATATATTGAGCTATGTGAGACACCTAGCCAGAGTATGCACTCAATAAGTAGAACAATGGCTCATTATTATTATATTATTCTAATAATCATACACAGATATAGTAAAAAAATGCATGATTGTTGAACAAGTGTTAAACATTTAGTGGAAAAGAATGCAAGCCATCGAGTCCCTTAATTCTTGAGGTTTCTGTCTTTCCACAAGATAACATTTTCCCTTTTTTCACCACAGGAATCTGTTTCTATTTCCTTTTTGCACTCTGTCATAACTTCTTACATTTATTCCATCTGACACACACAAATCCATTAAGTCTAATGAATATCTGTTCTGACATCATGCTGCTTAAATACGGCTAGCGCGCCTAATGATTTTGCTTTAACAGTGACTCTGTACTGTGTATTTCTAAGATTTAGCAGAACCAAACATCAGTTTAATATTCCTGAAATCTAGATAGTAGCAGTTAAATTTCTACCAACACTTTTGAACATTGATCATAGAAGAGATACAGTACTAGCCACTGCAGGGGGATATAAACAGGAGCATGGCCCTAACTCCCCTTGAAGTTCAAGATGTTAGATCAGATAGTCTCCCAGTAATATGCTGAGGAGAGACATTCAGGACACTCAGTGATACTCTTCATGACAGTGTATCAGATCTGCTGAGTTAAGGAAACATTGGCTGTGCCAGGTTTGGGACTACATGCTCCGAAAATGGAGCTGAATAAGACATGCTCTGTTTTTATGGAGCAGGTAATTTACTGATTAAGAGAGGAAAATAAAAGCACATTATGTTGATATTGTAGGTTAAACATTTTAGCTGAAGTAAGCAGAAGGACTGTTGGTGGTCATAAGAGGAACACTAAATTGGACTAGAGATTAAGGAAAACCTTCAGAAAATATTAACCTGAACAAGGGTTTGTTAAAAAGACTGCTAATGGTAACTACCACATTTTGATCCTTGTGAGAACCAAGACAGAATCTTTATCTTTTATTTTTTTAATGATTTTTCTTATTTATTTATTTTTTTATTTAGACCGCAAGTTGGGGGGAGGGACAGGGGAAGAGAGAGAAAGAGACTTTAGCAGACTCTGAGCTTGAGCACAGAGCCTGACCTGGGGCTCAATCCCCTGACTCTGAGATGATGACCTGAGCCAAAACTGACTGAGCCTCCCAGGTACCCCCCCTTCCCCTGCCAAAAAAAAATCTTTAATTCAACGCTTCGTATAGAGTAAGTACTCAATGTTAGAAAATATTATTATAAAATAAAATTTGTAACAATCCTTATTATTGAGTAATTATTTTCTAACTGGAAATAGTGAGGTGTAAAGGACATTCCAGGCAGAAAGAAAATAGGAGATAAGATGCAAATTTTTGAAAAAGGCTGGTCTGTATGTGATTACCACAAACTGTTGTGTTGAAAGCACGACAGAAAAGGGCAGGTGTGTCATGCCAGGCAACCCAGGTTTTATCCCACATGAGGAGGTATGGTTTTAAGAAAGCATGTGACTCAGATTTAGTTTTAGAAAGACTACTTGGCAACCACATGGGAGATTGGTTTTTGCAGTTCAAGAGAGAAGACAGGATGAATAGTTAGAGACCAGTGGTGCAGGTGAGAAGTGATGAAGGCCTGAATGTTGGGCATGGCTAGAAGAAAAGAAGAGGAAGGGTCATCACAGGGACTATGGAGAGAGGACACAGGCCATTTATTTGATGATTTACTTGATGAAAATAAAAGAGATGGAGGGATCAAGGAGAATATCAGGATTTCTCTCTGGATGGGTGGTGGCATGGAGAGAAGCATAGTTCAGTTCGGGTCAGATTGACTCCAATTGGAGAAGTCCAGCAGGCAATTTCATATATGCATCTGAGCTCAGAGAAACCACCGCTGTTGGAAATAGTGGTATGGGAGTTTTCTGCAAATGGAGAGAATGGCAGTCTTAGTAATGGATGAGAATTGTCTAAGTAGAACCGGTAGATAAGTAGAAGAGGGTGAGCTAAGTATAAAACTGGGTAGACCTTTAGAACATACTTAGGTATAGAATGACTCTGAGTAGAAAAGTTGCAAGATCAGAGTGGTCCTTAGGAGCCTAAGGCTGATAGCTGTCTATGACAATTATCAACAATAGTGTGCATAATAAACAACTGGGGATCCCACAAAATTGAAGATTCCCTGGACCCACTAAGGGAATCTTATTGAATACATTTAGTATGGGGCCTAGGAAACTGCATTTCCCAGCAAGCATCCAAGACCCAGAAGCAGGAGGTTCAGGGATCGTACTTTGAGAAGCATGGGGGATATCACTGTATATTAAGGGAAGATGGGCTGGGGAACTTGATCATCAGGATCTGTGCTGGAGGAACTTGATGTGAGCCTCCTCCAGATTTGCTTGGTAGGTAAGCGACAAAAAATTCTTATTACCAATCTTCAGTTATTTCCTGAGCCAAAAATACTCCAAACCCATGTCAAAACTTCACATACCCAGAGCAGAGTTTGCAGACACAAATAAAAGTCAGGCTGGGGAAAATGAAGGAAATCCAATGCAATATATTTGTATTCTGTCACTGAGGCACTGTCTAATGTTGCTATAACTATGATGTATAGGTCTATCAAAGCATGTGTTACCGTGGTCTGAATTTCCTGACTGGAGAAAAATGATTAATGTAGAGATTTGCATTCAATGTGGGCTTGGACATCAATATTTCAGCTTAGGTAAACAGGAGCTTTACCTAATTTATTGGCTCTCATTATGGATGGCTTGTAGAAGCCAAATTCCCCCTCTGCCTCCAAAATGACCTTTCATGCTCTACAAATCAATCTAGAAGAAGTGAAGCAAGTTGGTTAATATTTTAGGGAGAAAAAAATGACTTCACATGTCAGAGACTTAATTGTTGTGATTTTGACCCATTTTGAAATTAGTTAACATTTGCTTCAGGCCTCCAACTTCATGCATTATTTATTTTCATCTTGGCCTTCCTTAAGTCTCTCCATGAGCAATATGCCTGTAACATGTGAGAAGCTTTTTCTAAAATAGTGCACTTGAATAATAGCATTATGAGGCAGAAAATGTAAGGACCCACATTTGTCACCTCTACACATATGCAGCATATAGACACACACAGGCAAGTGTTCATGCACACTCTCTCTCTCTTATACATCTACATCTTATTTTAGGCCAAGCTGCTCTTGAGTGTATTTTCGCTCTCATTGGCAAAGTTTCTAGGTGTTACAGACAGCATTACAGAGCAATTTCCCCATAAGAGTTTTATGTTGCAAAGTATGTCAGAAGTTAATCAAAGGGTAACAGTGCAAAAGCCTATGCATACGTTTCCTGGATACTGGAGCCAGTCTCTGCTGTCAGTCACTGTCAAAACTATAGCACACATGGGCATACTTCTCCTTTTTCTTTCCCGTGAGAAAATGTTCCTGCCCACAAAGGTCAGTGCCTTTATGGCATAAATCCATTAGCCTATTGTTATGGTAGGAATCCCAAGGAGAAAGCAGCTCGTCAGCTGTCTGGCTCAGATGCAAGGTCTCCACAACTTCTTGCAGCAGAAGGTCAAGCTCTGCATCTTGTCTCTTACGGTCCCCATCAGCTTTGGTCTGTCCTGTCATAACCTCTGTGTCCCAGTGAGCAATCACTTATGCCTGGCCTCGAAAATGATGATCCCATTACTGGTTCTGTGTAATCATGGGAGAAGAGTGCGTTTGGAGTCATTAAACTAGCTACACCCTCTGGCCAGTCTAGGTGCCCTCAGAGCCTGGATAGGGAAGGGTCATCCATGAGAACGGTCCATTATGCCAGCTCTCAGAGAAAAAAAAAAAA